>NC_069509.1:72037065-72197065 GCF_027579735.1 Bombina bombina
AATACTGTTGTGTGTAGTTCTGCTGCATATTAAGTTGTGTTATAGGGGCCGATTTATCAAGTTTCTGTCCGTCAGACATCGCTGAATGGTAAACTGCTTGTGGAATGCCGCCCCCTGCAGTTTCGCAGCCAATCAGCCGCTAGAAGGGGGTGTCAATCAATCCAATCGTATATGATCGGGAAGATTGATGTCCACAGCCTCAGAGGAGGCATACGAGTTAAAGAGCAGCGTTCCTAAGACCGCTGCTTCTTAACTGCTGTTTCCGGCGAGCCTGAAGGCTACCGCAGAAACAGCTGCATTGGGGCCGATTGACAGCTTGGTAAATCGGCCCCATAGTATTTTGTGTACACTAGGGTCACATATGCTCACTAGTGCCACACGTGTTGTATATTATGGTGTGCAACTCTGATGCATATATTCATGCTTTGTGTAGTTCTGTGTGTTACTGCTGTATATATTTTGTCCCCTTACTGAGCGTTTACTAGCATCACATTGCTGGTGTATAATCAGCTGTTACAATCTTAACCTAGTGTTTGACTGCGGATGCTTATTATGGTGTTATACTTCCCTTTGTGTATAACTGTGTATTACTGCTATATATATATATATATATATATATATATATATATATATATATATATATATTTATATATTTTAATTAGTGTCTTATTTCTATATGTCTATAATGGTGTATAACACTAGTGTGTATATTAGTACGTATATTTTTATTCCAATTTCTTTTTTATTGAGAAAATATCATATAAATTACATGTTACATTTACTGTTCACATAAGTTACATGTCAAGATAGAAACAAAAAGAAAAAAAAACACAAAAAGGAAAATAAAAAAAAAAACAATATAAGAAAACAAATGTCAGTAATGCAAATATATTTCTCAAAGGTTTTATCCTAACAAAATAAGCAAATTATCTGGATTCCATAAGGAACACAGATTATGGTCTTCAACTGTTAAACAATTAAACTGGATACATGTCGAGAACAAACATCTAAACTGTTTTCTCCTATTGATTTGAAAATCTCAATAAGGTCCTCTGTCGCTCCATGACTATTTAAGGTCCACACACTGCTTATTCTGTGTTTGTAAGTTATATTGCTCCCAGATAGTCTGGGCTGTAATGTATGGGTCTCTCGTATCATTTTTATAAGAACCATATTCTTCAAGCTCTATTAACTCAGTGACTCTATTTCTCCATGTGTGTAAGTCTGGGGCTACACTGGATTTCCAGTGTTTGGCTATAATGGATTTCACACCGTTTATCATTATTTGAAATAGGATTCTATGGGCCTTGGACGGTAGTTTCAGAGACTTGTTAAGCAGGAATACTAGGGGGTCTAGAGGTATCGTTAGTCCAAGGGCAGCCTCCATATCTGTGATGCAATTTCTCCAATAATTGTTTATTTCCCCGCACCACCACCACATGTGTCCCATCCCACTACCTACATGACCGCATCTCCAACATCTATCGCTGGCCTGGGGATATAATTTATGGATACGTCTTGGGGTAAGATACCAGTTGTGCAGAATTTTATAGTTCAATTCAGCCATAGATGCAGAGGACGAGGAAGTTTTTGTGTTTCTAAAAATGTTGGCTGCTGTCTGGGGTAATATAATTGTACCTAGTTCCCTCTCCCAAGCTTCGATTGAAGTGGGAAGGTTGCCTGGTGGGGGCTGTGTTAAGATGGTTTGAATTGTGGACAGGGTGTGTTTCCTCTGGTGATTACCTGTGAACAGTTTCTCCAAAGTCGTGAGGGGCCTCAACATATTATTACTGTGTTTATGGGTCATTATGTAGTGATTTACTCGTCTATAGTTAAACCAAATTTGAGACCATGAGTGGCCTTGTTCTTGCATTTGATTTTGAGTCATCAGGTGTTCATTTACAGTAATTTGGTGAATGTCCAGTTCTATGATATTACCATCTGGCCCCCTAGTACCCCCCAGGTCCGCTATTGAAAACTCAGTATTGTGGGTCAATGAAGTTAAAGGGGAGGGGCTGGACGTGATATATGGGTTCATCTCGGTCATCAAAGTCCATTGTAGCATGGTCTCTTTGGTTATAGGGTTTGAGATGTTCTTGGTCAATATTTTAAGGTCAGGGTGCCAGCATAGAGCGGGTAAGTTTATTTCAAGGTTTAAATTTTCTTCAAGTTCTACCCATCTTTTTTGTGTCTTGTGTATCTTCCAGTCCAGTATTCGTTGTATAAAAATGGCTGTTCGGTATGATTTTATGTTAGGGACCCCCAAGCCTCCCTGTTCTCTGGTACGCATCATAGTTATTTTATTAATTCTGGGCTGTTTGCCTCTCCATATGAACGAGTGGAACAACTGTTGTATCTGAGCTATATATTTGGGGGGGAGAGGGATAGGGAGAGTCTGTAAAATATATAACAATCTGGGAAAGGCATTCATTTTGATAGTGTTTATCCTCCCCAGCCATGACAGGCGTTTAGAGTACCAGGAGGATAGATCCCTGGTTAGGGCCTGGCGGATCGGCATATAATTCAGTTTAAAAACCAAGTCTATTTCTTCTGCTAATTGAATGCCAAGGTATTTTATAGAATTAACACACCATTTAAAGGGACATAATGTTTTAATCTTGAGATCCATCCCCGGGGGAAGGGAGACTCCTAGTATTTCGGATTTAGAGTGGTTGATTAAAAAGTTTGTTAGTTTGTTAAATATGTTCAACTCATCCAATAGGAAAGGCATGGCCACGTCTGGTTTAGTAAGGGAAAACAGAATGTCGTCGGCAAAAAGGGATAACTTGTATTCTCCCCTCCCTATCTTTACCCCCGGGATATCTTTATTAAGTCTGATTTTGGTGGCCAGCGTCTCCAGGAAACACACAAACAGTAAGGGGGAAAGGGGGCAACCCTGTCGTGTGCCGTTAGATATTTGAAAAGGCTGTGATAAAATACCATTAAGCGTTATACAGGCACTAGGGTGGGCGTAAAGGGCAAATATCCTATGTAACATGATGTTTCCCAAGCCAAAAGATTGTAGTGTCAATTTTAGAAAGGACCAGTTGACACGGTCAAAAGCTTTTTCCGCATCCGTGGAGAGCCACACTGTTGGGATCCCCACGGACTTGGAATGCCATATGAGATGTAAGTTGCGCACTGTATTATCTTTGGCTTCTCTGTTAGGGATGAAGCCCACCTGATCCTGGTGTATAATCAAGGGGAGAACCGAATTCAGTCTAGTCGCTAGAATTTTCGCATATATTTTAATGTCAGAATTTAAAAGGGATATTGGTCGGTAATTGGGAATCTGATCTGCCTGTTTGCCTGGTTTTGGGATGACCGTAATATGTGCCCGTAAGGATTCAGGGGAGAAGTATTTGTCTTTGTCAATGTCTTGGAAATAAGACAGTAAGTGGGGGGCTAGTAAATTCTTAAATTTGGAGTAATAGGCGTTTCCGAAACCGTCAGGTCCTGGAGCTTTTCCTATCGGGAAGGCGGATATAGCTTCCTTTACCTCTTTGAGAGATAATGGGGAGTCTAGTTTGGCCTGTTGTTCGTCACTGAGAGAGGGGAGGTGTAGTTGCGCAAGATAGGTGGAGATATCTTGTTCAGGAGGGGGGGATGATCCCTCTCCAGGTTGTAAAGGCTGTCATAATAAGTTCTAAATTTATCTACTATGTCTCTGGATGATGTCCAAGTCTTCCCGTCTCTACCTTTTATTGTCATAATGTACCGTCTATTGGATCTTTGTTTGAGGTGTCTAGCTAGAAGTTTTCCCTGTTTATTGTGTCCCTCATAGAATGTCTTCCTAAGAAACAGAGCTGCCCGCTTGGTTTCAGTACCTAAGAGCAAGTTAAGCTGATCTCTCTTATGTTGTAAGCTTTCTAGAAGGGACTGATTTCCGGGGAATCTTTTATGTATATCTTGTGTTTTTTTAAGGTCTTCTAGTAATGTAGATAAAAATTGGGTTCTCTGTTTATTTCTTGCCGCTTTCAGGGCTATAAGTTCCCCCCTAATCGTACACTTGTGTGCCTCCCATACTGATTGTGGTGTCACATCTGTCGTGCAATTACGGTCAAAATACTCGCTCAGGGAGGTTATTAACTGTGTACATATGAGTGGATCTTTCAAAAGTGTTTCATCTAATCTCCAGGTCTTTTCAGGTCTCTGTGAAGTGGGCCATCTGAGGGTGCAGCTAATTATAGCGTGGTCTGACCACGTTATGGGGGAAATATCTGTATGCTGAACTAAATCTAGACTAGTGACATCTATAAGCAAATAATCGATCCTCGAGTAGACTTTGTGGGGGTGAGAATAAAAGGTAAAGTCCTTCGTGGAAGGGTGTGTTAGTCTCCAAGCGTCGTGTAGTGTTAGGTCTGTTAAATATGCCTTAGCCATCCGTAGTGATTTCTGGGGGATAGAGGAAGCGCCTCTGGAGCAGTCTATGTCGGGTTCCAATGCTAAATTAAAATCCCCCCCAACCACCAAACCCCCCTTTTGGCAATCTAATATAGCATTCCTTATAGTAAGAAAAAATTGGGGTGTCGGGGTGTTGGGGGCGTATATGTTGGCCAATGTTATTACCTTATTGTAGAGTGACCCTACGACTATAATATATCTCCCCTCCTTATCTTTATGTATGTGGGTTGGGTGAAAAGGGATATTTCTCTTAACCAGGATGGCCACCCCGTTGCGTTTGGTATTATTAGATGCTAGGAAAACCTGACCGAATTTGTTAACGGACATCTTAGGTTCCCTTCCCCCGTTTGAAATGGGTCTCCTGAAGCAGAACTATATCGTATTTGAGTCGTCTATATTCTCGGACAGCTAAGGACCTTTTTTGAGGGGTATTTAATCCCTTGACATTGTGAGAGACTATTTTTATGTGTAGTGTGTCTGATAACATTATTTATATTTTAAAAAAAGAACAAAGCATAACATTGAAGTCTCAAAAACCAGTGTGTGAGCCACAATGTAATATTATGGCATCTGACCTGTAAAATATAATTGTTAAACAGATAGCAATCAAAGAGGCAACATTTGCATGAATTAAGACCTGTAAGGAGAAAAACTTTGCAGTTTGCAAGTATGTATACATTACATGGAGCGACAGTAGTTGTAGTTGTAGAATCTAAAACCAAAACATTGTAAAACATCTTAACCAGATATACAAAAATATATGTGTGCGGTGTATACAATAAACTTTAGATACACCATGAACTAGGGGGTCGAGTGGTGTCAGTTAACCTTCAGAGTTTAGCTATATGATTTTTAATATATTATATGCTGAACTGGGGGGGTTTAAAGTTAGGGGAGTGGCTATATGAGTAAGAGAAGAGAACATATATAAAACTGTAATTGAGTAATTAAATTGCCCTGCAGGGCTAATAACTTATAAAATTTTCCCCTCTCTAGAGAAAATCTTTGCTAAGTATCGGGTATATGCTAAACAAATCCATTAAGATACAAACATATCATTAATAATCTTGTGCAAGTTAGAGTATTAGTCTGCCATACCCAATGTCCTCAGTTTGCCTACAGTCCAATAGGAACCGCAGGTCGTAGTGAGTTAAGAGTCCGATGACTGTGAAGCTGGACCTGTCTTAAATCTTTTTGAAGGCACTCTGGTCCAGTTAGGACGTTGTTCTCTAGGTCTTTCTTTGCCTCTTTCCTCTTGTGCTGTTGGAAAATCTAGTACCTTTTCTGGTGGCATTTCAAAAACAATATTTAGCTTTTTGGATAGGGAGTCCAGATCATTGTAGCTTTTGTATATTATTTGGGAACCGTTATGATTAATCATGAGGCTGAATGGGAAACCCCAACGGTATCTAATGTTTTGTTCTTGTAGCTTTTTGGTTATAAATCTCACCTCACGTCTTCTTTGGATCGTCTGAGGGCATAAATCTTGAAAGATCTGCAGAGAGTGGTTGTGGAAGGAGATAGTTTGCCTGGATCTGGCCGCCTGCCATATCTCCTCTCTTGTTGTAAATTTCAGCAGTTTCAAGATGACATCCCTGGGGGGGGGGGCGGCGGTTTAGAAGGGGGCCTCAATGCTCTGTGGATTCTTTCAATGTCGTCGTTTGTGATCATCGTCGCCCTTGGCAGTAGGTGGTGGAAGAGGTCTTTTACATAAGATTTCAAATTTTCTTGTGGAACTTCCTCCGGGATGCCTCTAATTCTTAAGTTGTTCCTTCGTCCTCTATTATCCAAATCTTCCAACTTATCTTGCATCGCCTGGATAATAGAATCTTGAATGGACAGTTGTTGGATATTGGTGCTGACTAGGTTGTTCAAGTGATCTTGGCCATCTTCTAGGCACTCTATTCTAGACCCCATTTCGTTTAAGTCCCTTTTTAAATCTCTAATTTCCTCTTTAATGAAGGACTTAAGCGCCTCAATATCAACTTTGGAAGGCAAATCTGCGATCTGAGATTGTATAGAACGTAAAGGGTCCTTTTGGAGAGTGGCCATATCTGGGGGTATTTCAGAACAGTTAGCCTCTTGTGTTGTATCTTGTGAGGGGCCCCCCGGTGCATGAAAAAAGGTAGTGACTGATGGGGTCAGGGACAGATTTTTGTTCTGTTTTTCTGGTTTGTTTCCTTTTTTGGAAGTCATATTAAAAGGATCTGTGGTCTGGATGCACTGTGCGACTGTCTCTTTAAGGGAAAAAATACCTCTATATTGGGGGTAGCACGTTTGTTAAAGTCAGGATCAATATGTGTGATATTCAGTGGGGGACAATCTCCGTATATTTACCCTTTGTTTATATCTGAGTGGTTGGTTGCAGGGGTATACTCCTTTTTATCTTTGCTGCAGCTGAACATTTAAAACTTTTCTGTTTGCATTAGTTCTGTAGGTCTTTGTTAGTTCGTAAAAGGATTAATAGCAGTTCGGAGGAGTTATGACATATATTTATGGCCAAATCAAGTCCCACAGCCGGTTGATTCTGGTTGTGTGTTGTTTCCCCACCTACATGTGCCGTTGCGTAGGGTTAAAGTGAAAGTGGAACGGTCCCCACGTGGCTTTAGGTTTTGCCGTTATAATAATAAAGAGCCCGTGTAATCACTGACTTTAACATCAATTAAAATCGATAAATAAAGTTTCCCAGGTCAAACCGGTGTGCTTCTTTTCAACAGAGCTCACTTTATGTTGCCTTAGCCCGTGTCGGTGTGTACTTATGATTGACAGGTTAGGGTTCCGGACCGTTGCCGGGCGGCCTCTCAGTTGTCCCCGTGCCCCTCACTCACCAGTCGGGTAGTATCCGTTGTTCCGTGACTCCAGTAGGCTGGATGTTGTTATTTATGGTCGCCCCTCTGGCTCCGTTATACTGCGATGCAGTGGGTCAAGATGGCGCCTGCGGCGTCTGCTTCTCCTCAAATTATTCTTTGGGACCCCGCTCAATTAATGTCGGGGGGAATGAAAAGTAGACAGGTCTGCTCAGCGGCTCCTCAGCTTTCAATTATGTGACAAATTATTCCCCAATTCAGCCAGTTAGTGGGCTCTGAAGGGCTGACAGCAACGGAGCTCTCTCACTCTGCTGCCATGTCCCAGCACGGCGAAACTCCGCCCCCTCTGTGTTTATTTTTTAAGAATATTTGTGGACCTGACAGCAGCCACCTCAGAAATTCTAGTACGTATATTTTTATCACAGTGATTCCCTATGTTGGTATTACATTGTGTGACTATTTGTGTTATATTGTGTGTGTATAGTAAACACTAACGTATGTGTGTGTATGGTAAAGACTAACGTATGTGCGTGTCACAAACTGGAGTATGCGTGTGTGTTGCACATGCGTGTATTGCAGTCTGGTGTATTTATATTTTACTTTGTTGTCTTTATATGATGTTAATATTGTAATGTTTACATTATGACTGTTTTAATAACCCCTCCCTGTCCAGGACTCATTTGTCTACATCGGAATTAAGTTCTGATATAAACAAATGAGTAAAAAATTTAAATCACGCAATTTATTTATGCAATTGTGTGATTCCAATGATGGGTTGAGGTCATAGGGGAGTGCCAATGATACTAGGCACCCCCCCAGCCCATGATCTCATACAGGAAGCGGCTATTGTTTCAGGACAGCCAAAGAAAAATTTAGCATGTGCATTTTATGAAATCAATGGAATATAGGGCTGGCCATTCATTTTTACAGGGCTGTTTTTTATTCCCAGTCCGGCCCTGATTCAAAATATAGCACTTAATTATATGTTCTAGACACCATTTACTGGCATCAACAATAACCCAAATGTTTAGTACATATGATCACTACAATCCTATCATTTCATAGGTAAGATAAACTTTCATGATGTTTTTTTAAAAAAAATACTGACCAGTCTGTTTCCTTATTCATACCTTTAGGTACTAAAGAGTTAAGGTGAAAAATACAGAAAATGTCCCTTCTTTTTAACATAAGCACCCTATTCCCTCCCCGTCTTGGAAGTTTGATCTGTTCTAGGACTTGAAAACATAACTGGGAAACTGTATGGCCTGCCAGCGTAAAGTGATTGGACAGAAATCAAAGTGCAGGTTACTCCCCTGGAACGCCCGGCTAACTGCCACAGAACGCTTACAAAGACATTATGTCTTCCCTATACTCCCCCCTGGAATTCCCAGCTAACTTTCTAATACTGTCCACACCTACGTCATGCCTAACTACACTTCCCTGGAATGCCCAGCTAACTCTCTAATACTGTCCACACCTACGTCATGCCTAACTACACTTCCCTGGAATGCCCAGCTAACTCTCTAATACTGTCCACACCTACGTCATGCCTAACTACACTTCCCTGGAATGCCCAGCTAACTCTCTAATACTGTCCACACCTACGTCATGCCTAACTACACTTCCCTGGAATGCCCAGCTAACTCTCTAATACTGTCCACACCTACGTCATGCCTAACTACACTTCCCTGGAATGCCCAGCTAACTCCCACAGAACTTTTACACCTTCATAACGTCTGCAGTCTATCTGACTAATAAAGTATACAAAAAAAACCTCTCCTATTTTAACTAAAGGAGCTATGTTGCTAGATTTATATACAATAATAAATTAATATGCATTATATATAATGCATACTATTTTAAGTATTGTATCTAATTTAAATTGTAGTTATTTGTTTATTTAAATATTTTAAACATAAATATATAATTTATATGATATATCTATGTTTAAAATAATAAAACGAACAAGAAACAAAAATACCCTTTAAATAATATAAAACACTTTAAAAATAATATGCAATATACATGGCAATGCATATCATTTTAACATTGATTTTAAATGCAATGCTACACTAAACTATTAGCCCCTTACGAACCCTCGCCCCCAGCCTAACCTAAATCCACTACACTATTAACCGCTAATATGCCCAACCTTATCACCTAAGGACCCCCAAAACGATTAGCCCCTTAACTGCCACAACCCCCAATTCAAACTACCCCTACACTACTTAACTACTTAACAGCTAACCCCCAAGCATCAGATGGAAGATAGAAGAAAACGGAAGATGGAAGAAGAGGACCATGAAGAAAAAAGTGAGCGACGCCAAAGCTGATCCCGTAGGAGCCAGAGTCAAGTTGGATGAGTAGAAACTTTTTTTTATTTTTATATTAGCCCAAAAGATCTGACATAACTTTAGGGCAATGCCCTACAAAATGTCCTTCTTAGGGCAATCTTTTTTTTTAGGTTAGTGTTTTTTTAGATTAGGATTTTTTTAGAATAGAGTTATTTATTTATTTTTTTAAACTTAGTTGTTGTTTTTTTTTAATTTAGGATTTTTTTTTAGTATAGAGCTTTTGTATTGGGCAAAAGAGCTAGGTTGACTTTAGGGCACTGCCCTACCAGATGTCCTTTTCAAAGCAATCTTTTTTTAGGATAGGTTTTTTTAAGATCAGAGTTCTTTTAATGGACTAAAGAGATGAAATTACTTTAGGACAATGCCCTACCAAATACCGTTCTCAGCTATTTTTTTTAGTTTTTTTTTAGATAAGCTATTTTAGGGGGTGGGGGTTAATTTTTTTTGTAGAATGAGGTTGTATTTTTTTTTTTGAGAAAAAGAGCTAAATCACTTTAGGGCAATGCCCTACAAAAAGCCCTTCTAAGGGCTATTGCTATAGTAAACTTGTTATAGTGTTATAGTGTTAGTATCATTTTTTTTTTTATTTTGGGTTGTTGTCGGATTTTAGTTTTAGTATAGGTATAACTAGGGTTTTTTACTTTTGGTAGTGCTTTTTTTGTAATGTGTTTTTTTATATAATGTTAGTGTTTATTATTTTGTGTTACTTAAGGAGTGTTAGGTTAGAGGTCTTGTGGGGTTAGCTGTTGGGTAGTTAAGTAGTGTAAGGCTAGTTTGCATTGGAGTGTTGTGGTGTTTTATGGGTAAATGGGTTAGGGAGGTGTTTGCATTGGGGGTTGTGGTGGTTTAGGGGTTAATAGGTTAGGGGGTGTTTGCATTGGGAGGGTTGTGACGGTTTAGGGGTTAATAAGTTAGGGGTGTTTGTGTTGGGGGGTTATGGTGGTATAACGGTTAAGTAGTATAGGGGTAGTTTAAGGGGGGTTATGTCGGTATAGGGGTTAATAGCTTAGGAAGTTTATTGCAGTGGTATATTGGTGGTATAGGGGTTAATAGGTTAGGAAGTTTATTCCAGTGGGCTTTTGGTGGTTTAAGGGTTAAGTAGGGTAGGGTTAGTTTGCGATGTTAAGTTATGATAGTTTAGGGGTACATAGGTATAGTTATTAGGCTTGGTGCTATATATTTAATAGGGATCATTTACTTTAAATCAACCAATGTCGGTGCCAATGCTTCTTGGAATATTTTGCCAGCATCGCCACCCACTGCGATGTAGAGTAAAAATGCCACTCACCGATGCTGCCTTTAAAAAGTAATGTCAGCACTTATAAATATTTTGTAGACTTTGTCAACATTGCGTTGGATCCCTTTTGGATATATAGCTGCCTCGCAGCAGTTTCGATCATCATCAGGGTAAAAGAGTTTACTGTTCCTTTAACTTTTTTATAGAACCAGGAACTAAAAAGCCAAAATATGCCATTTGAAAGAGCCCAAAATACATTTTCACACAAAAAAATAACAGATGTAGAGATACTTTGGTTGTTCATTTTGACATTTAACCCTTTGAGTGCTAAGCGGAATTTAATATTTTTCTGTTTTTTACTATTTTTACTTTTTTATTTTTTCCCCCAGATCCCTAACACTTATACCATTGGAGAGGTTAGGCGATTACCTTTCCGATGGTGGGTCTTGAGGGTCTGTAGCTGCTTAGATCCCTGAGATACAGGTTTCTAAGCAGCATGCCCCCTTTCCCTATACTTTGTATTGACAATTTTAAATAAAGTTGCGCGGTGACATCATCACATCATTGCGCGTGATGTCACCACACGTAACGGGAAGCCCCGGCAATGCCTGTCACTATGCAGGCTCGATCGCCGGGGTAGGAGCGGATGGGGACCCCCAGATTACAAAAAAGGTAGTTGAGTGCTAATGACGACTCTGAGCCATCATTAGCACTCAAGGGACACTAAACTCAATTTTTTTCTTTCATGATTCAGATAGAGCATGCAACTTTAAGCAACTTTCTAATTTACTCCTATCATCAAATTTTAATTGTTCTCTTGCTATCTTTATTTAAAAAGCAGGAATATGAGCAGGCCCATTTTTGGTTGAGAACCTGGGTTATGCTTGCTTATTGGTGGCCAAATGTAAGCCACCAATAAGCAAGCGCTATCCATTGTGCTAAACCTAAAATGGGCTGGCTGCTAAGATTTACATTCCTGCTTTTTAAATAAAGATTGCAAGAGAATGAGGAAAAATTGATAATAGGTGTAAATTAAAAAGTTGCTTAAAATTTTATGCTTTGTCTGAATCATGAAAGAAAAAATATGGGTTTAGTGTCCCTTTAAGCTTGTCCCATGAGGCAAACATCTGGCTTGTGCAGGCACGGTCACTTTATTTCCTTCTTCAAATAAAGGAAGTTTGCTATGAAATCTCTCGAGATTATGGTGAAATCCCACAAAATCATGGTAACAAGTGTACTGAAGATGTGGATTGGCTGTTGACAGTAGAGGAAGAATAATTCCGATTATCCTAATATTTTGAAGGTATAATCTAGATTTTATTAAAGACACAGAGACGAGTATTTTTGCATTCTCTTTCTTTACTACTCAATGCAGCTTTTAAAAGTAACAGAATGACATAACATAACATATTAAAACAGCATAGAAAACAGATAACCACAATAAGTAGCTAAAGAGAGAGCTTACTTATAACTCCAAGAAAAAAGTGACCAATCAGAGAAGGAATAGTGTCCATAAACTGTCCAATAAGCAGCCAATCCTCCTCTTTCTTGATTGATGCTCACAAAAGGAAACATTTTTAGAACTAACAACAGTCCAAAAAGTCCCAAACAAAACCAAACAAATGTATAACTGTTGAAAATTTGATTGAAGAGAAACTTGGAAAATAAGAACTTGATTGCAGAAGATGACTTGGATCCAGGTGAACTTGTGAGATGAACATTCTCTTGAATAGAAGGTAAAAATCCAGACATCAGAAAGGGATTTCTCTCAGATGGAAACTGTCGAAAAACAAGAAAAACAAGTAATAATAATATAAAATTCTTAACGGGAGGGTATCATATATACTTGAGGTGGGAAAATACTCGTTTCTGTGTCTTTAATAAAATCTAGATTATACCTTCAAAATATTAGGATAATCGGAATTTTATTACAAGACCAGAGACTCCTATTTTTTGCAAGTTTAAAGCATATTAAAATAAACTAAACTATTCAAGAAAATAAGTTAAGCGAGGCATGTTGAATGGGTCTGAAATAAAATTGCTTAAAAGTAGAGTCTGAAGACCAATCTGCCGCATCCAAAATCCGCTGAAGCGGGGCAGATTTCAAAAAGGCTTTGGAAGCAGCAGAACCTCTAACTGAATGAGCTGCAAAAGAAATATCAACCCCAGCTTCCTTCATAACCCATTTAACCCATCTCGCTATGGAAGTAGAGGATACAGCAGCATGAGTAGGAACGAAAGATATTAGAAGTTGACTGTTAGAAGGTTTCCTAAAAGGTAAAGTTTTGGATTTGTAAGATTTCAAACATTCCACCACACAGAGGGAAGGTTCAGAGGGAAGGTAAGGATAGAAGATAGATGTGGAAAGGGTTTTAGTTCTTCGAGAGATGAAGAAGGTAACACCCTCTGGAGAGAAACGTTTAGCATTCCAATCTAGGGCTTTAACATCAGAAACCCTTCTGAAAGAGATTAGACAAAGAAGAGTAGCGAGTTTAGCTGTGAGTTGTTTAAAAGATAATGAAGCATTATGTGGCCAAGATTTAAGCAGTGAAAAAATTAAATCCACATCCCAGAAAAATTCATGTTTAGGGACTGGAGGTCGTTTTAATCTCATGGCTTTGAGGATCCTACAAACTAAAGGATGTTTACCGACCGAAACATTATTAATCAAGTTATGCCTAGCAGAAATAGCAGAACGATGAACATTGATAGTTCTATAAGCTAAACCTAGGTCAAAAAGGTGAGATAAATAATTAATAATGTCAGTTAAATCCGAAGAAAGGGGATCCAGATTCCTTTGCAAGCACCAGCTAGACCATTTAGACCAAGCGGCAAAGTAGCATCTACGAGTACCTGGGGCCCAAGATTCCTGAATGATGGATCTTGCTCCAGCCGAAAGGCCTCGGAGAGCCCAGGGTCCCCTGATATCGTCCATGCTATTAGGAGAAGAGAACGTTGAAGGGCTAGATCGTGATAATTGCCTTCCGGATCTGTGAGAAGATGAGGAAGACAAGGCAGAAGAATCGGGAGATCGATGGACATCTCCAAAAGGGATGGATACCATGACTGTGTCGGCCAAAAGGGGGTCACAATCATTAGGCGAAGGAGATCCCTGCGGACAATTGAAATTGTCCTCGGAATCATCGAAAAGGGAGGGAACGCGTAAACCCCCTGACGCGGCCATGGATGGAGAAAAGCATCTATGGCCGCTGCTTCTGGGTCCGGGCGCCAGCTGAAATAAGGAAGGATCTGAAAATTGGTCCTGGATGCAAAAAGATCCAAACAATAGGAACCCCTGAGAGATTGGAGACAGAGAAAAAGACTCCTGTCCAATTTCCAATTGCTGAAATCTGTCAAATGACGAGATCCCCAATCCGCGACCGAATTCGATTGTCCCGGAATATATTCTGCTCTGACTGAAATGTTCCTGTCCAAACAAAGATGAATAAAATCCTTGGTGATGTTGGACAGGTCCCTGGACTTGGTGCCTCCCAAACGATTGAGATACTGCACCGCAGAAATATTGTCCATACGTAGCAGAATAGAGACTGGAGAAGAAGACTTTGCAAAACTCTTGACTGCAAACGAGCCAGCCAATAATTCTAAACAATTTATATGAAAACGTTTCTCCTCCAGAGTCCACTTGCCACCTGTGATGGAAGGACCGCAGCGAGCTCCCCAGCCTAAAAGACTGGCATCTGATTCGATGATGAAATCTGGAGTTTTGCCAAAAATGGCTCTTCCATTGCAGGCATCTAAATGAGAAAGCCACCAGAAAAGTTCTTATTTCGCTTCTGGAGAAATGGGAATCAAATGAGAATAGGAAAAACCTTTTCTTAAATGAAGAATCTTCAATCTTTGAAGTTCGCGATAATGGAGAGGGGCAGGAAATATAGCCTGAATAGAGGATGAAAGTAACCCTACTATCCTGGCTATAGTTCTGATGGGAACTGACTCTTTGGATAAGGTTTTGGAAATTTCTTTCTTTATATTCTTCACTTTGTCTAAAGGGAGACTCAAAGTGGAAAGGGTTGTATATTTGGTAGGAGCTAAAACTGATTTCTGTTTGTTTACTATGAAACCTAGAGATTCTAAAAGGGAGATTGTGGAAGAGAGATGTTTTTGGAGTGAGAGAAAATTCTGGTCCATAATGAGGATGTCGTCTAAATAAATGATAAGACGAACACCTCGAAGTCTTAACCAAGCTATCACAGGTTTGAGTAATTTTTTGAATATCCAAGGAGCCGAGGATAGGCCGAAGGGAAGACAAGTGAAATTCCAAAATTGATCTTCCCAGCGGAAAGTTAAAAATTTCCAGTGCTCCTGAGCGATTGGCACGGTCAAATAAGCGTCTGTGAGATCTAAACGGACTAGCCAATCATTTTCTCTTAGGCATTCTCTTAATAAATGAATGCCCTCCATCTTGAAATGGTGGTAAACAACATAAGCATTTAAGGATTTCAGATTTATGACCGGCCTGAATTGGTTGTTTTTCTTTTTGACAAGAAAAAGATTGCTTAAATAAAAATTTTGAGGATGAGGGACCGGAAGGATAGCTTTTTTGGAGAAAAGGGAGGAAATTTCGTTTTGAACCAGAATTTTGTCTTTTTGGGAAAAATGAATTGGTTGTGGAAATTTTATTTGAATAGGAAGGGAAATAAACTCTATGTAAATTCCTGACACCGCTTGAAGAACCCAAGGGTCGGAAGTGATTGATGTCCAATTTGGGCAAACAAAGCAATTCTGCCACCAATTTTGTTTTGGGAAAAAAGGATTTGAGAAGGAACCAATAATCTTACCTGGAGCTTGTCTTGCTCTTGATCTACCCCTGAAGCCTCTTTGGTTCCAAGGGCGTCCCCTTGCTGGGAAGAAGGTTGCTGAGGTAGAAGGTTCTTGGAAACCTCTGTTGAATTGAGGCTTATATTGGGAAGGATAATAGGAGTAACTTTGAATTAATCTAATAATGAAGTTTAACAGTTAAATATATATAAACAGTTCATTTGTTAAAACTTATTTTAAAACTAAAGTTAACCAGAAGATGGCAACCTAACACAGTTAATTTATCTTCTAATATACAATTTGTATTGAGAAGCAATGGCAACAAATGTTACCGGTCTGAGGAGAAATTAGCTGAGACTGACAGGAAAAGTCACTTCAGCAATGAGAGGGCGGGAATAGGAAGTCCGGCCCACAAAATGGCGACCGGAGCACTCAGCAGAGGAAATGGAGAGGAGAGGAGCTAAATACAATTGAATAAAATGGATTAAAATGAGGTAATGAAACAAGGGGGGTGCAAATAAGGAAAACAGGATAGGAAAGAACCTGAAAGGTTATAAAATGATAGCAAATGGCCAAGGGAAAAAATTACCAAAAAACGGAGGCAAAAGGAAATTTAAATGGAGAAAGCTAAAAGCTGTATAAATAAAGCAGGATTAATAAACCAACAGTTCTTAATATATAATACGTTTTTTCAGCAGTTGAGGCCGGGTTTGAACTCACAACCTTTGGTTTAAGAGGCATTAGACTTAAGCACTATGCCACAGCGACCCCATTCTTTATTGGAGACAAAATTATTTGAATACTTATCTCTGGCTGAGCAGCAAAAAGAAAGAGGAGGATTGGCTGCTTATTGGACAGTTTATGGACACTATTCCTTCTCTGATTGGTCACTTTTTTCTTGGAGTTATAAGTTAGCTCTCTCTTTAGCTACTTATTGTGGTTATCTGTTTTCTATGCTGCTTTAATATGTTATGTTATGTCATTCTGTTACTTTTAAAAGCTGCATTGAGTAGTAAAGAAAGAGAATGCAAAAAATAGGAGTCTCTGGTCTTGTAATAAAATTGCTCACAAATCATTTGCACTGGGAGCTGAGAATTTTTAAAAAATATATTATCTTCCTATTTCACATAGATATGTTCATGTGATATTTTCTTGTCACCTTTTTACAGATATGCTGCATTACTCATGTGATTTAGCATATGGGGATGCCCCTGCAACATTCTACTTCTGTCCTGTAGCAAAATGTAATACAAGTACAAACAGGGCCGGTGCTAGGATTTTTGGCCACACAGGCAAAGATACATTTTGCCGCCCCCCCCCCCATTACATACCAATCCATTTCTAGTCTTTGACAAACTGTTACTGAGATGTGCTAAAAAAACCTACAGAACTACTTTCTTTATCTATAATTATAGAGAAAATAATTCCCCATTTGGATGTTTGCGTGTGTGTACTAGTAGTATATGTATATGTGTGTGTGCATGCCTGTATTATGTGTGTGTGTGTGTATGTGCGTATGTCTGCCATTAGTCCCCCCCCCCACACACACACACACCTTTTGACTTTTACAGTTATTGGCCAAGTGACTAAAATGTGTGCCATCTTTCTTCTTGTGTGCAGTCAAATTGTTGTTGTAAAGGTAGTAACACACATACACAAACACAGAAACAAATCACAAGCACAGAAGCACACACACAGGCCAACACCTAGAGCTATTGAAGTTCACAAAAAAATAGAAGTTAAATGCACACCAACCTGTGTAGTTAGAGTTTAAAGCAAAGGTAGTGAGGGAAAATATTCTGGGTCTGTGAATCCGAATTTAAGGGTTTTAATTATTATTGCTTTCTATTAGCTTACCCTTAAATTCCAGAGCTAAGGCAGTTATATACACATTTATGTACAAGAGATGCAAAAAGTTTTGCAAGACAAAGAAAAAGACGGCCTGTCTCTGAGACAGTTTATAACAAAAACCCCATTTCAATTCAGTATATAAAACAAGCAAAAGAATCTTTGGATATGTTCAAATAGTCTCAGACACACACATTTGCACTAAATAACTTTATTGGAGACAAAAAATAATTAGTCCGGCTGGACTAGTACTCACACACACACACACTGTTAAAACTATCTTGAACTCAGGAAGATAATGTAATTATTTATTGGAAATGCACATAATTTGTCAAATTTTAACTATTGCAACCATACATGGCAGTATTGTATCTCTCTTTAATAAGATATGGCCAGTGGTAGCAATGAGGTTATTTCTTCAGAAGGTTAACGTTAAGATGTTTGTATCTTATTTAAGCTTTAGGCCCCTATTTAAGAAGGTCTGGCGGACCTGATCCGACAGTGCGGATCAGGTCCGCCAGACATCGCTGAATGCGGAGAACAATACGCTCGCCATATTCAGCATTGGACCAGCAGCTCACAAGAGCTGCTGGTGCAACGCCGCCCCCTGCAGACTCGTGGCCAATGGGCCACCAGCAGGGGGTGTCAATCAACCCGATCGTACTCGATCAGGTTGATTTCCGGCGATGTCTGTCCGCCTGCTCAGAGCAGGCGGAAAGGTTATGGAGCAGCGGTCTTTGCGACCGCTGCTTCATAACTGCTATTTCTGGCGAGCCTGCAGGCTCGCCAGAAACACGGGGCATCAAGCTCCATTCAGAGCTTGATAGATATGCCCCTTAGCATGTAACAAGTACCCAATATGAACAAATAACAAATAGTAACATTATTGTGTGTGTCGATTTATCTGAATAATGTTACAAACAAATCGCACATGCAAAATGTTTCTCAATCTTAGCTCAATGATTGTTGAAAAGGATATTGTATGTTTGTTTAAATGTTGCCACACTTTAATATACATGGGAGTCTCCTTGAGGGGAGCACACATTGTGAATATTTTCACTAATTGTTAATGCAGTTTAGTGTTATTAAGTAAAAAATCTGTGTACAATGTATCTTGGAGTTTATAGAGAATAACTTCCAGGATAGCGTATATATATTATTATACAACTATAACACTAAGAAATATACATTGCTGCATGAGCCAACAATATCAAGCACCAAGAGATGAAAACAAAGTGCTAACCCCCTAGACAAAAGCCTCTACTATATCGGAGGCTGCCATTAATATTAATATTGCTGAATAGTGAGACAACAGAAAGCTAAGCTGAAAAAAGTCTCTTCTATAGCGGAGACTTGATTAACGTTACACTAACTGAATTCAATTAGATTTATAAATATGTTGCATTCTAATATTTCTGAGTAAGCAACTAAAAGCAGAGAGGTTCAGTGACCTCGTGAGAGTGCCCCTGACACGCGTTTCACATAACGATTCTTCAGAGGGATGTGACACCTCTATTTCAATGAGCAAAAAATGATGCCAGTATACACAACTACCAATTGGTGGAGTTCAGTTTCCATTATACGAGTGTTAACCAATTAAAAATTCTGAACGAGATTACGATGATCCAATCACAGTACATGGGCGAGTTTCACATACTTGTATTACCCGCTCTGTTTGGCCGGCGCGTACCCCTCCGAAGAAGCGTTATGTGAAACGCGCGTCAGGGGCACTCTCACGAGGTCACAGAACCTCTCTGCTTTTAGTTGCTTACTCAGAAATATTAGAATGCAACATATTTATCAATCTAATTGAATTCAGTTAGTGTAACGTAAATCAAGTCTCCGCTATAGAAGAGACTTTTTTCAGCTTAGCTTTCTGTTGTCTCACTATTCAGCAAGATTAATATTATATAGAAAAAAAGATAAAAGAAGGCGCCAACATAGTGCGGTTACCAATGGGATGGAACACGCTTAGTAAATAATACCAGGTACTCACAGGATGAAAGACACTTGAGAAGTGTCACAGGTGCCTCCTGGACTCTCAGAGTTGTCCAGCTAACTCCCACTCCACTGTGGTGGTAAGGTTCCGCTTGTCTCTACCGATTAGGATGGCTCCGCTAGTGGTTGTGGCTCCCAGCCAGTATTCCAATAGGACTCTCTTGCGGTTTCCCCAAATCCAGCTATCCAGTTAAAATCCGTGCTCTCCGGTGATACAGCAAGGATAAAAGTGGTTTGTGACGGTGGTAACAAACTACAATATTGCCATTAAAAATATCAGAAAAGAAAGTTCGTGGCTGCAGTAATAAAATCAAAAAAAGACTTTATTTACACAACGTTTCTCGGTCTGTACGTGACCGTTTCCTCAGGTGCATAAGTGTATAATAAAACACATAAAAACCACGAACTTATATGTTAACCAATTAAAAATTCTGAACGAGATTACGATGATCCAATCACAGTACATGGGCGAGTTTCACATACTTGTATTACCCGCTCTGTTTGGCCGGCGCGTACCCCTCCGAAGAAGCGTTATGTGAAACGCGCGTCAGGGGCACTCTCACGAGGTCACAGAACCTCTCTGCTTTTAGTTGCTTACTCAGAAATATTAGAATGCAACATATTTATCAATCTAATTGAATTCAGTTAGTGTAACGTAAATCAAGTCTCCGCTATAGAAGAGACTTTTTTCAGCTTAGCTTTCTGTTGTCTCACTATTCAGCAAGATTAATATTAATGGCAGCCTCCGATATAGTAGAGGCTTTTGTCTAGGGGGTTAGCACTTTGTTTTCACCTCTTGGTGCTTGATATTGTTGGCTCATGCAGCGATGTATATTTCTTAGTGTTATAGTTGTATAGTAATATAGATACGCTATCCTGGAAGTTATTCTCTATAAACTCCAAGATACGTTGTACACAGATTTTTTACTTAATAACACTAAACTGCATTAACAATTAGTGAAAATATTCACAATGTGTGCTCCCCTCAAGTAGACTCCCATGTATATTTAAGTGTGGCAACATTTAACAAACATACAATATCCTTTTCAACAATCATTGAGCTAAGATTGAGAAACATTTTGCATGTGCGATTTGTTTGTAACATTATTCAGATAAACCGACACACACACAATAATGTTACTATTTGTTATTTGTTCGTATTGGGTACTTGTTACATGCTAAAGCTTAAATAAGATACAAACATCTTAACGTTAACCTTCTGAAGAAATAACCTCATTGCTACCACTGGCCATATCTTATTAAAGAGAGATACAATACTGCCATGTATGGTTACAATAGTTAAAATTGGCAAATTATGTGCATTTCCAATAAATAATTACATTATCTTCCTGAGTTCAAGCTAGTTTTAACAGTGTGTGTGTGCCTGAGTACTAGTCCAGCCGGACTAATTATTTTTTGTCTCCAATAAAGTTATTTAGTACAAATGTGTGTGTCTGAGACAATTTGAACATATCCAAAGATTCTTTTGCTTTTTTTATATACTGAATTGAAATGGAGTTTTTGTTATAAACTGTCTCAGAGACAGGCAGTCTTTTTCTTTTGTCTTGCAAAACTTTTTGCATCTCTTGTACATAACTGTGTAGTTAGAGTACCTGAGTGAAGGGTAGTTTCCAAGGGTGAGCCAATGGTATTTTCTGCCGATCCCACCACCCACCCAATAGAGGCTGTTTGTGCTGCTGTGAGCTGCAGGGTGGGATGATGTGAACAGTTTCACACAGAAATACTATCACACAGAAACACGCATTCACACATACATATAGCAAAACTTACAGACACACAGGGGAAGTAGAAAAGTTTTGTTTTTATATTACTTTAACATAGTGGAGTGTCAGCTGTTAATACATTTAATTCTGTATTCACACAAGTACACAAAGAACTTTACCTCTCATTTACCCATTAAAGAATCTTAAAACCATTTCAACTATCATATAGCTTTTGTTTTTACATTAAATGCATGGATTTAAAGGATGTAGGGATTTTTTTTTTGTGGCTACTATTTTTCCATGTTCCCATATAATACCAGGATCAATATATTGATACTACAACTTTACGCTAATCTAACAAATAAAAATGCTATACAGGTAGTTTAACCCTTCTGTACACACATAATGGAATCATAGTTATATCTCAAGCTAATCTACACTAGATACTAATGCATCATTGAGACCTCACCCAGTGAAAGAGGGACATATAAGCCTGTGGCACATTTTACTAACAAAATAATGTTAATACATCAGTATCAAAAATAAATTAAAAAGCAATTTTTACTGCACATTTTTGTAACCATATTTTAACAAAAGCTCCTCTGATCATATCAAGAAAAACCACTTAGGTGTGGTGTACTTTACTCTAACACATACCTTTCTGCCAAAAAAAAAATCGGCACAAGAAGAGTCTATTACAAATGAGGACAAATATAACCCTCCTCTAGATATTATATTTTATGTAAAAATGACAAGATACTGAGCTTTCAACGTACTTTCTTGTATCAGACAGTTTCTTGTCACAGTAGAACGGTAGTAGAACCCAATATTAACAGCACATGAGCCCAGTATATCCTGCACAGATCACACTCTATGAGCAAGGCTGTCTAAGGTATTATAAGTATAAGGTATTAAATTAGCATTGAAAACAGCCATGCTTATAGAGTGTGGCACAGTGACCTATGCAAGGAATATTGGGCGCATGTGCTGTTAAGGGTTGAAGACAGCCTTGCTCCTAGAGTGTGATCTTTCCTATGATGAATCATGAACACAGCCCAGGCAAGTGGTCTTTTCCCACCTTTATACTCCACAGGGTATCAGCAGGGGCTGGGCACTAAGGCAGCAGTGACAGGGAGCAGGCATCCAGTTAAGGGTGAGTGCACTGTGACCGCGACAATTGTTAATCCTGCTGCTGCTGCATGCCCCATAAGGCCATCTACTTCCTGCGCACTATGTGTGCCGCCCACCTCCCAGTCCCCTAGTCACTATACAGCTGCCTCTGTCAGACTGTGTCCAGGTCCGTGTAGATGACATCATTATCAGCCGGGCCTTGGTCTGACCGTCTGCTGCAGCCCTGGCCAATGGTGCCCCTCAGGTGTGCTTTATCCCTCACTCAGCCCGGATCATACCACCACATAAAAAATAAAAACATTTTTTTTAAAAAGTGGGGTTTTTTTAAAATATTTTTTTTCTTTTCAATGTTGTAAATTTGCGCCCCACTACAGTAGCGCACTAAAGCAGCTGCCTAGACTGCCTATATGCAAGCGCCGGCCCTGAGTACAAATTCCAAAATACAAACTTTTTAGTTAATATTTAAAAAACAAACAAATTTTTTTTACTATTTTTCCACCACCTGTAAGTCATAATCTTCTCTGCCTGTGTCTTTAGTTTGATCTTTTTTGTTCTAAAATGCAAATAATAGCCTATATTTATTTAAAACAACAAATATTACCTTTCTGATTATAGTACAGGTATACCCCGCTCATACAGCGGGTTAGGGACAGGAGCCCCGCTGTAAAGTAAAAACCGCCTTAAAGTGAAACAAGGCAGTTTTAGCTTTCTTTCCACTTGCCAGTGTGTTTAAAAACTTGAAAACATGTTTGAACTAGCATATATTAGGGGTGCAATAGGGCTAAGTTTAGTTTAACACTAGCACAGCATAGTATTCAATAAATGCTGTACTTGTAAAATAGTGACAATTACTGTAGTAAAATTTGCCAAACTATAGCACTGAGACACAGATTGCACTGTAAAGCTGTAAACAGAGTGAACTGCGCATAACAAAATGGTGCCAGTCACTTTTCTTGCAAACTCACAATGATTACAGCACTATTTCATAATCCTTGGAGTTTGAACTTCAGCTCCACAAAGCGCTGTATTAGCGAATCGCTGTAAAGTGAGGTATACCTGTACTGTACTATTGCGATGGTACTATCTATACAAACGTATTACATATTATATAAAACTACCTTTAGGTTACTTGTATAAACTGTATTATGACATGTAAATATTGCTTAAATGAAATAATTGCTGTTTACACTCTCCAAACTGACCCCTTTTACAGAGGCAAATATTCCAAAATCCAGAGTATTCTGAAATCCAAACTTTTTCCAGCCCCATTCAGTTTCGATAAAGGGTTTTCTACCTGTATTAAAGTTATGGTAAATTCACTATAATGACAAAGCTATTTTCTAAAGCTTTCATTACAAATATACCTTGTGTACTCTTATTTTTTTACTAAACAATGTTTAAGACAGAGTAAATCCGCTTTTTTATTTGCAGCGTTACCTGTCTCTGGCTGCCTCCGTGTAAAAAATACTGATTCTGAATTTGATTGACATATGGTGCATCCAATAGCGGATGCACCATACGCCCTATGTATTTGGTCTTCAGCACACTCTCGCACTGCTCCTTTGAGGACTCTAAATTAACAATGTACACTGCGCAAGTGCAGTTATCAGACAAGCCGATAGCAGCCTCATGTAAACAGTGAATCTTTTCTTACATTATCGATTCACTGTTTACTGTTGCGGTCTCACGTTTGCTCATTCTGTCATACCCTAGCCCAAACAAGCAAGTTTTATTGAAAATAAAGTAGTTTGATTTTTGTACTACTTTTGACTTACTATATACGATAGCCACCCTCAAATGCTCGTTTGGGCTAGGGGTATGACAGAAGAATGAGCACATATCAGCAGAGACGCCAACAGTAAACAGTGAATCGATAATGTAAGAAAAGATTCACTGTTTACATGAGGCTGCTATTGGCTTGTCTGACAACTGCACTTGCGCAGTGTACATTGTTAATTCAGAGTCCTCAAAGGAGCAGTGCGAGAGTGTGCTGAAGACCAAATACATAGGGCGTATGGTGCATCCGCTATTGGATACACCATATGTCAATCAAATTCAGAATCAGTATTTTTTACATGGAGGCTGCCAGAGACAGGTAACGCTGCAAATAAAAAAAGCGGATTTACTCTGTCTTAAACATTGTTTAGTAAAAAAATAAGAGTACACAAGGTATATTTGTAATGAAAGCTTTAGAAAATAGCTTTGTCATTATAGTGAATTTACCATCACTTTAAGAAAAAAAGTATTAAATGAAATAATTAATATCACCACTAGATGGCGATCAACTTACATATGATTTTATTTGTTGTAGCTATCACTGTTATGATGTACTTAGGGAATTTATTAGAAACAAATCCCTGCATATTAAAACAGATGTTAATTACAGTCTCTCATTTCAAACAGAATATTTTTATTTTAAAGGGATATAAAACATTTTTTTTTTTCTTTCCTGGTTCAGACAAAGCATACAGTTATAAACAACTATCCAATTTACATAAGTGTTCACGTGTCATTAGCAAATTATGGCAGCAGTGTTTCTAACAATGTATAACAATGCTATAAACATTGGGGTCAATCATAATCTTTTGGAAAAATTCAAATGAATTATCTACAAAAATCCTCATACTTTAATGTGTTTTTTAATGTTTTTTTTGGTTTGTTTTTTAGAAAAGTCATTAGATAAACTCTTATAAAGGATTATGATCAACCTCAAAGTTTGTAGCAATGTTATAGAATGTTGCAAACACTTGATATAGAGGGGTCAATTTATTAATGTGCGAGCGGACATGATACAATGTATCGTATAATGTACGCTGCACAACGATAAATGCCTAAAGCATACGCTGTCAGCATGTATCATTGCACCAGCAGTTCTTGTGAACTGCTGGTGCAATGCTGCCCCCTGCAGATTCGTGGCCAATCAGCAATGGGTGTCAATCAACCCGATCGTATCCTCAGAGCAGGCGGGCAAGTTATGGAGCAGTGGTCTTCAGATCGGAAACACGAGGCATAAAGGTCCGTATGGAGCTTGATAAATTGACCCCAGAGTGTTAATACATGTGTATGCTCTTAATATATAACGTAGGTTAAAGGGACATGAAAAACAACATTTTTCTTTCATGACAAATTACTTCTATTATCTCATTTGCTTTATGCTCATGTTATCCTTTGTTGAAGGAGCAGTAATGCACTACTGGGAGATAGCTGAAAGCCAATGAAAAGAGGCTTATATGTATAGTCACCAATCAGCAGTGTCTGAGCATACCTAGGTATAATGTTCAACAAATATTAGTAGGATGTCTCCTTCACACATGCAGAACCCTGTACAAGGAGATAAAGACCTCTCAAGGTAAAAGTTGTGTTTCTAAAATTGTTTGAGGGACCTCGCCATACTGATGTGACATCTTAGATCATCTAACCCGAGTGGAGAGCTATAGATCATCTCACCCGAGTGGAGAGCTATAGATCATCTCACCTGAGTGGAGAGCTATAGATCATCTCACCTGAGTGGAGAGCTATAGATCATCTCACCCGAGTGGAGAGCTATAGATCATCTCACCTGAGTGGAGAGCTATAGATCATCTCACCTGAGTGGAGAGCTATAGATCATCTCACCGAGGGGAGAGCTATAGATCATCTCACCCGAATGGAGAGCTATAGATCATCTCACCTGAGTGGAGAGCTATAGATCATCTCACCTGAGTGGAGAGCTATAGATCATCTCACCCGAGTGGAGAGCTATAGATCATCTCACCCGAATGGAGAGCTATAGATCATCTCACCTGAGTGGAGAGCTATAGATCATCTCACCTGAGTGGAGAGCTATAGATCATCTCACCCGAGTGGAGAGCTATAGATCATCTCACCCGAGTGGAGAGCTATAGATCATCTCACCTGAGTGGAGAGCTATAGATCATCTCACCCGAGTGGAGAGCTATAGATCATCTCACCTGAGTGGAGAGCTATAGATCATCTCACCTGAGTGGAGAGCTATAGATCATCTCACCTGAGTGGAGAGCTATAGATCATCTCACCTGAGTGGAGAGCTATAGATCATCTCACCTGAGTGGAGAGCTATAGATCATCTCACCTGAGTGGAGAGCTATAGATCATTTCACCTGAGTGGAGAGCTATAAATCATTTCACCTGAGTGGAGAGCTATAGATCATCTTACCTTAGTGGAGAGCTATAGATCATCTCACCTGAGTGGAGAGCTATAGATCATTGGGCCCTCAGACAAAACATTCAGTTTTAAAAAAATCTTTCCAATTCACTTCCATTATCTAAATGTGCACAGTCTTTTTATATTTACACTGTCTGAGGCATCAGTTCCTACTAAGCATGTGCAAGATTTACAGCATATACGCCTATGCATTTTGTGATTGGCTGGTGGCTGTCACATGATGCAGTGGGACGGAAAATGGAACTAACTGATACTTGTCAGAAAAAAAGTTGCCCGTAGTACATTGCTGCACCTGAGCCTATCTAGGTGTGATTTTCAACAAAGGATACTAAGAGAATAAATCAACCTAGATAAAAGTAAACTGGAAAGTTATTTCAAATTGCACGCTCTCTCTCTGAATCATGAAGAAAATGTTGGGGTTTTTATGTCCCTTTAACCATAGAAAGGATTAATACATCATCACATAAATCTTTCAGTTTTTGACTGGATTTAACCCCTTGAGTGCTAACGACGGCTCTGCACCGTCACAAATTGTCTCCGTCAGGTGCTAATGACGGCTCAGAGCCGTCACTAGCACTCTCCCACTTTGAGGGAGATCTGGGGACTCCCACCGGCTACTACCCCGGCGATCAGGCCTGCAAAGTGACAAGCATCGCCGGGGCTTCACGTTATGCGTGGTGACATCACACGCAATGACGTGATGACGTCACCACGCAACTTTATTTAACATTAACCATGTTAAATATAGGAGCAAGGGGCATGCTGCTTAGAGGCCTGTATCTCAGGCATCTGAGCAGCTACAGACCCCCAAGACCCACTGTTGGAAAGGTAATCACCTAACCTGTCCAACAGTGTAAGTCTTAGGGATCTGAAATTAAAAAAATAAAGTTAAAAAAAAAATATTTAAAAAAATATAAAATAAAAAAAAAAACTTTAAAAATCCATAGCACCCAGGTGGGAAAGTGCTTAGCACTCAAAGGGTTAATATTATTTGCTCATAAATAAAACCTTTTCATGTCACACACAGCTCTGCCCATTATGGCTTCTACCACATACAATCTGCAGACCCACTGGTAAGTCTGTCTCACAGAGAATAAACCTCCCGGTCCCAAAATACATCAAGGAAGTTTTGGGAGGCTTAGATAACCTAGCCCTAAACTGTAACCCTGACCCTAATTATAGGCTGCAAGATACCACAAACCTCACATCAAATTGAGACCATAGCACGTTGCATAGCTTACCTGACCATCATTATTACGGTGCTCTGACAAAATGCTGATGGACATTTGGCCAACAGCATTCTGTCCGACGGACATTTGGCTGATGGATAGAATGACGAAGCATGTCCGAGTTTGGCCAAGGTCAGATACGCTCCGGCGTGCTCTGTTCTAATCAGAGCCTCGGACGCCGCAACCACCTCTGGGAACCTAACCATGGGTCCCATCCCGCATGTCTTGTAATTCTCTGCCTGTGAAATTATCTATCTATCGAATCTATCTATTTATATATCTATCAAATTTATCCATCTATCTATTGCATCTATTTATCTATCTATCAAATCTATCTATCTTCCTATCTCGTGGCCGGACTGTTATCTGACAGCCACTTGTGTGTCGGACTATTATCCGTCTGCCAAATGTCTGTCGGCCAAATGTCCACCGGCTAACATTCCGGCCACCCATTATTACATTTAAAACTAGGAGAGATGAGGAAGTGGATAAGAAAAAACCTCCAGCTGCAAAATTATATAAAATGGACCTTTATTTCATATATCTCAGTGCATGGTCCAACAAGATAACAAATGACATTTAGGGCTCAGTGCAAGCATGAATAAGGGCTAGCACTGAGCCTGAATCGTCATTTGTTATATTGTTAGAACCTGCACTGATATGAAATAAAGGTCAATTTTATATATTTTTACAGCTGGATGTTTTTTCTTATTGGGTGATTTGGATGAGTTTGGTAAGCCCCCTTCGTGTTCTGCTGAAACAGTATACTGCCTCCTGACTATATATTTTTAGATAAGGAAGTGGACTCAGGACCCTCTAAGAGTGAATTATGGAGGTATGTGGTAAGTCAAGGCAAAAAGCAAAATTAGGAATGGTTGGGTTTTCTAACATACACTCACTTGGACGTGATGGTCTGTAAGCTTGCTATATTTAAAGTGGGTACAGAATTGTACTTGGGTACCAAATGCTGGGAAACAGAGTTTATGTTATGTGTTATAACAAGGACGACCACCTTAATGCTGGGGGGCAGGACGCAAAGTAAATGTGTAGCACCTATCTTGCTAAAGGAATACATATTTGAAAAAAATATGTATTTATTTAAAAGTACGTTAGTTTGTTTTTATAAGTAGCAGTTCTACATTTTTTCCATTGACCCTTCAAGTGCTAAACATTTTAATGTGGCCCCTTATTTGGAAAGGTTAGACACCCTGTGTTATATGATTCTACTGATTTATTTTATTGGCATATATAGCCCACTAGTATGAACACTTACTAAGATTTAACTTCCTTCATTAAAAAAAGATGGACTGAAGTTAAATATAAACACATCTTCCTGGTTTGGAACTGGAACTCAAGCACAGGGAGGTGTAAACTGCATACATCACTACCAGTTTTAGCCTAAAGTGCTACAGGTTTTCTTTTAAAGACTATAAAAACAGCTGAATAGCTTAATCAAATAATTCATATTAAAAAGACAATTAAAGGGACACTGAACTCAAATGTTTTCTTTAATGATTCAGATAGAGCATTCCATTTTAAACAACTTTCTTATTTACTCATATTATCAATTTGTCTTCGTTCTCTTTGTATCTTTATTTGAAAAAGCAGGAAAGTAAGCTTACAAGCCAGCCCATCTTTGGTTCAGCACCTGCGTAGCGCTTGCTGATTGGTGGCTACATTTAGACACCAATCAGCAAGCGTAACCCAGGTGCTGAACCATAAATAGGCCGGCTTCAAAGTTTATATTCCTGCTTTTCAAAAAAAAGATACCAAGAGAACAAAGTAAATTTGATAATAGGAGTAAATTAGAAAGTTGCTTAACATTGCATGCTGTATCTGAATCAGGAAAGAACAAATGTGGGTTCAGTATCCCTTTAAAAAGCATTTAATTTAAAATAAGTAGATATTTTTCTGAGAAATGTCAAAATGGTCTTCCATTTCCCTGCACCCTGTGTAATGTGACAGCCATAAGCCAATCACAGACTCCTATATTTATTCACTGTAAACTCTTGCACATGCTCAGTAAGGGCTAGTGCCTCAGAAAGTGTGCATAAATAAGATTGTGCACAATTTGTGTGGTCTTGCTATAGAATAACATATCAGCCATGTCTAAAAAATGTTTTTAAAAGTTAACCTTGTATTTGCTGCAATTGTTTTTCAATAACCAAACTCCACTTACCACTAGCCTCATTTGGAGGGGCCAATCCGGACTTGAGTCTGCAGCTGAGAATCTTAGCCATTGGTCATAATATTAGTATAAAGTATATTGCTTTGCAGTTATCTGCTAAAACCAATTCAGTAAAGATATTTAGCACGGCTAGCCTTCAGAAGTCAGCTAGGTGCATTTCCAGCTCTAAAATTAAGAAAATCTACAATTTTAAGAGCTAAATTACATAAAAAGAAGGCAAATTTAAAGTATATTGTAAAGTTGTTTTTTTACACATAACTAAATAAAAATCTTACGCCTAGATTTAGAGTTGGGCGGTAGCCGTGAAAACCAGCGTTAGAGGCTCCTAACGCTGGTTTTTACCGCCCGCTGGTATTTGGAGTCAGTCATTAAAGGGTCTAACGCTCACTTTCCAGCCGCAACGTTTCCATATCGCAGATCCCCCTACGCCATTTGCGTATCCTATCTTTTCAATGGGATCTTTCTAATGCCAGTATTTAGAGTTGTGGCTGCAGTGAGCGTTAGAAATCTAACGACAAAACTCCAGCCGCAGAAAAAACCCAGGAGTTAAGAGCTTTTTGGGCTAACGCCGGTTCATAAAGCTCTTAACTACTGTGCTCTAAAGTACACTAACACCCATAAACTACCTATGTACCCCTAAACCGAGGTCCCCCCACATCGCCGCCACTCGATTAAAATTTTTAACCCCTAATCTGCCGCTCCGTATACCGCCGCCATCTACGTTATCCCTATGAACCCCTAATCTGCTGCCCCTAACACCGCAGACCCCTATATTATATTTATTAACCCCTAATCTGCCTCCCACAACGTCGCCGCTACCTGCCTACACTTATTAACCCCTAATCTGCCGACCGCATCTCACCGCTACTATAATAAAGTTATTAACCCCTAATCCGCCTCACTCCCGCCTCACTAACCCTATAAGAAATAGTATTAACCCCTAATCTGCCCTCCCTAACATCGCCGACACCTAACTTAAATTATTTACCCCTAATCTGCCGACCGGAGCTCACCGCTACTATAATAAATGTATTAACCCCTAAAGCTAAGTCTAACCCTAACACTAACACCCCCCTAAGTTAAATATAATTTTATTCTAACGAAATAAATTAACTCTTATTAAATAAATTAATCATATTTAAATCTAAATACTTACCTGTAAAATAAACCCTAATATAGCTACAATATAAATTATAATTATATTGTAGCTATTTTAGGATTAATATTTATTTTACAGGCAACTTTGTATTTATTTTAACCAGGTACAATAGCTATTAAATAGTTAAGAACTATTTAATAGTTACCTAGTTAAAATAAGTACAAAATTACCTGTAAAATAAATCCTAACCTAAGTTACAATTAAACCTAACACTACACTATCAATAAATAAATTAAATAAACTACCTACAATTATCTACAATTAAACCTAACACTACACTTTCAATAAATTAATTAAATACAATACCTACAAATAACTACAATTAAATAAACTAACTAAAGTACAAAAAATAAAAAAGAACTAAGTTACAAAAAATAAAAAAATATTTACAAACATTAGAAAAATATTACAACAATTTTAAACTAATTACACCTACTCTAAGCCCCCTAATAAAATAACAAAGCTCTTTTACCTTACCAGCCCTGAAAAGGGCCATTTGCGGGGCATGCCCCAAAAAATTCAGCTCTTTTGCCTGTAAAAAAAACATACAATACCCCCCCAACATTACAACCCACCACTCACATACCCCTAATCTAACCCAAACCCCCCCTTAAATAAACCTAACACTAAGCCCCTGAAGATCTTCCTACCTTATCTTCACCACGCCGGGTTCACCAATCGATCCAGAAGAGCTCCTCCGATGTCTTGATCCAAGCCCAAGCGGGGGGCTGAAGATGTCCATGATCCGACTGAAGTCTTCATCCAAGCGGGAGCTGAAGAGGTCCATGATCCGGCTGAAGTCTTCTATCAAGCGGGAGCTGAAGAGGTCCATGATCCGGCTGAAGTCTTCTATCAAGCGGCATCTTCAATCTTCTTTCTTCCGGATCCATGTTCATCCCGCCGACGCGGAACATCCATCTTCACCGACGACTTCCCGACGAATGACGGTTCCTTTAAGGGACGTCATCCAAGATGGCGTCCCTCGAATTCCGATTGGCTGATAGGATTCTATCAGACAATCGGAATTAAGGTAGGAAAATTCTGATTGGCTGATGGAATCAGCCAATCAGAATCAAGTTCAATCCGATTGGCTGATCCGATCAGCCAATCAGATTGAGCTTGCATTCTATTGGCTGTTCCGATCAGCTAGCTAACACAACCCTTCTAACGCAAAACTCCAAATCTAGGCCTTAATATGTTTTATAAGTTTGGCTCCCTCTGGTAAAGGTTGTGCTAATCTAAGGTTACTCACTGTGCATCCAATGTCTTTGGAAGACTTAATTGTCTTTCGTTGTCTGTGCATAATTATATTTAACATGCTTTTTTATATATTTCAATAAAAATTATGTTCTAAAAAAAACCTTAAAGGGACACTGAACCCATTTTTTTTTTCATGATTCAGAGAGAGCATGCGATTTAAAACAACTTTCTAATTTACTCCTATTATCAAATTTTCTTCATTCTCTTGGTATCTTTATTTGAAAAGCAAGAATGTAAGCTTAGATGCCGGCCCATTTTTGGTGAACAACCTGGGTTTATCTTGCTGATGGATAAATTCACCCACCAATAAATAAGTACTGTCCAAGGTTCTGAACCAAAAATTGGCTTGCTCCTTAGCTTAGATGCCTTCTTTTTCAAATAAAGATAGCAAGAGAATGAAGAAAATATGATAATAGGAGTAAATTAGAAAGTTGCTTAAAATTGCATGCTCTATCTGATTGTTTACTGTTCTTTTAAGTGCTTAAGGGAGTTAAAGGTTCAATGTCGTGCGGGTGCGGCAACTAACTTACATCCTTTTACCATAAATAAAGACAAGACAACAATATGGAGGTTAAGACCATATAGGTCATTTTTATTAACATGAGGCACTCCTTGAATGATTTAATTTAAAGCATCAAGGCCTTCTCCAAACTTTTAACTTTTCATTTACCCAGTACGGTAAATGACTATAATTTAACTTTACTCAAACAGTTGAGCGGCAATGCCTAAACCTATATAACCCATATGAAGCGGGAAGCAGCCCCCCAGGCAAACGGAGACAAAGCGGAGCCCGGCTACAACGCGGTACCAGATAGAAGGTTACATACTCGAGCTGTTCGGCCCACCGCAACCCAGGAATCGCTTTCCCCAAACACGCGCCTGGGTACGTCACGCCCCCTGCAATGGCCGTCACTCCTCCCCGCTTTCTATCTGCCGCCTGGGATGCTACCGCCCGCCTTTAGGGTGTAACAACGCTCAAACCTTACGGGACCCTCAGACCATCCAGGCGAACACCAAGATGAAACTGGGGGGAGCGGAAAATCATTAAACGCCCTGGCCTTACCCAAAGACGATAGGTTGACTAACCCTGTCCAGCCCCAGGGAGACTAAAACCTAACTATTTACAAATACCTAATTGCCGCGGGAGAAAAAAAGGGGGCTGGGTGGGAGAAGATTCCAGATGTTTCTGAACAGAAAGAGGGCCTCAAACTCCCAGAATCCCCTTCTTATCTGTGAGTAGAAACCCCTCCCTTAGATCTGCAACACTGTTGCAATCTAACCTACAGCTCCACACACACTCCTCCTCCCTGCAACCTTAACCCTTAAGACGCTCCAGGCTGATCAGGGCCCTGCACTTACATAAGGGAGTTAAAGTTTCAATGTCTTGCGGGTGCGGCAACTAACTTACATCCTAAATGTACCATAAATAAAGACAAGACAACAATATGGAGGTTAAGACCATATAGGTAAATTTTATTAACACGAGGCACTCCTTGAATGATTTAATTTAAAGCATCAAGGCCTTCTCCAAACTTTTAACTTTTCATTTACCCAGTACGGTAAATGACTATAACTCTATTTAACTTTACTCAAACAGTTGAGCGGCAATGCCTAAACCTATATAACCCATATGAAGCGGGAGGCAGCCCCCTAGGCAAACGGAGACAAAGCGGAGCCCGGCTACAATGCGGTACCAGATAGAAGGTTACATACTCGAGCTGTTCGGCCCACCGCAACCCAGGAGGCGCTTTCCCCAAGCACGCGCCTGGGTACGTCACGCCCCCTGCAATGGCCGTCACTCCTCCCCGCTTTCTATCTGCTGCCTGGGATGCTACCGCCCGCCACAAGAAGACAATTCAACCTATTCTTGCCGCCAACCCTAACTGCAGGAAACACTATTTTTTGTATTTTTTATTTAAATTACTGATCCTAAGGCCTTTGCTATATTAGTAATGAATCTATCTAGCCCTACCTCTGTTAAATGCACCCCGTCCTTTCGGTATAGGCTCTTATCCCCGGCCGAGATGTTGGAGTGCCTCACAACAAAACCTCCTAATTCCAAAACAATCTTTCCTATATCCCTATTCAACTTTTTGCGGACCCCAAATGCTGCCTTGTGACTCTCCATGTGCCTCCAATGTAATCTCGGAATGACACAGGACCACCCGACCTTCAACCCGGGCAACCAGGAGTGTAGCCACCTAATGTCCGCCCCCATGATATTGATCAACTCAAGGGTAGGCAATGCTCCTAGGTCATTGCCCCCGAGATGTAGAACCACGATGTCTGGACGACCCCACCTCCGGTGAGCCTCCTGGATAAGCCCTGGAAATTCATGCCAGCATAGCCCTCTGCGCCCTAGCCACCTGATGGACGCCCGGGAGGGGTGAAAGCCGAGGCGGCTCCCATCCAGGACTGCTAAAGCCCTTATCGATGCCCAATGAACAAAGGAGTGGCCGACTATCCACATCTTTTTTTGGGCCCTGCCCCTACCTGAAAAGACACAACAACACGTTAACCACCCGCAAGGACCCCCACAAATCCCATCCCTGCGGCCACCCCCCTACCGACTCATTGGGAAGGGGCCCCCAGGGGCCTTACGTATGTCTTATAGCGCTGCGACTGCCACCTCCCCAGAGCCTTGATCCTATCTGCAGACCACCCCAATGCCGCGGCCGAAGTCGCCGCCCCCACTCAAAATGAATGCGGGGCTATGCGTCCCGGATTCAACCCAGCCTTAGCTGCCGCCTTCGTTAGCACCAATCTGAACTGAAATTTTGTTAGCCCCAGCCCATTCTGATGCATCAAGAAAGGGCCACCACCCGCCGGGCGGCGCACCGCGAACTCAGATAACAGCACAACCGGGCATGCCCTGCAGTCGCCCAACTGTGGGAGATGCAGCCACACCCCTTTTCCGTCCTGGTTGGTTTTTGATCTCGGAATAAACAACAATACCGCCCCCTCCGTTAACCTCACGTGCTGCCACTGAACCCCCGCCTGTGGTGCATTTCCCGATGGGGAAACCAGTTCCCCTACCCGCAAAACCCTGTGAAAGGCCAGTGCTAAGGCTGCGCGAAACAGCGATGCCTCGTATGGATCCCTGCATACGTCAATTAGTGCCCGCAGCAACATGATAAGACGAGACAGAGTGATGGGTTCCCTCGTGTCCCTCCTTATCAATTCTCCGCGGCCCTAACCACGGACCGACTCTCACCAAGAAGGTCCCCGTCCAATCTCTCAGCTGGAAAAATTTACTGAAAAATGATATAGCTGCCAACTTCCCCTGAACAAGCGATTTCTTAATCGCCCTCTGGCGCAGGGAAACCAACCACTCTAACAGAGTTACCTGCGACGCCTGATAGCATGACAGCTGCTTGAACCTGCAGAATGATTGCCACTCGTTCCAATGCCTCAGATACGCCCTCCACATCGCTGGAGCCAGGGAGGCCTGGACTAACGGGAGGACAGATTCCCATGGAACCCGAGCTGCCAGAGATAAGAAGGACAAGGCGTGCCATGAGGAGATGCTCTAGGAGCCACCTTCCTAAATATCTCCCACTTCCCCCTAGACAATGCATCTGCCATCACATTCTTTACACCCGGCACATGCTTAGCGGTGAAGCTAATGTTATACTGCAGACAACGCAACACTAGTTGCCGCAGCAGCCTAACAACTCCAGGTGAAGTGGCCGATAAACGATTTATCGAATAAACGACACTCTGATTATTGCACCAAAAGACCACCGCCCTGTTAGATAACCGATTAGCCCACAGCTCAATCGCCACGATGACAGGGAAGAGCTCCAGGAAGCACAGATTCCGCGTGCACAGGCCTTCCGACTTGTCAGATGCCAGGGGCACTCCGAACGCGCTCATGAGGTGCACCATGCCGCGCATTAGCTCCCCACACTGCGTAGAATTTGGCGCCCCCACCAGCAGGAAATCGTCCAGATAATGGGCGATGTTGCCTGAACCAGTGTATTGGGATACTGCCCAATGGAGGAATGAACTAAATGCCTCGAAATAAGAGCATGAAATTGAGCAGCCCACAGGGAGGCACTTGTCCACGTAGTAATCCCCCCCAAAGCGGCACCCCATTAGTCGAAACTACTCTGGGTTGATGGGAAGTAGCCTGAAAGCTGACTCTATGTCCAGCTTCGCCATCAGTGCTCCCACCCCTGCCCTCCGGACAATGCCCACCGCCGATTCAAACAATTGATATTGAACCGAGCACAGCTCTGGTGAAATGGCATTGTTCACTGACCTCCCCTTCGGATACGAAAGGTGTTGAATCAAGCGAAATTTTCCCTTTTCCCTTTTGGGGACTACCCCTAATGGGGACAGAACCAAACCCTCGATAGGCGGCTGCGGGAAGGGGCCTGCCATGCGCCCCAGGCGGACCTCCTTATCCAACTTCTCCTTTACCACTTCAGGAAGCTGGTAGGCAGATTTTAAATTGCGATGCACCCTCAAACCTTCCACCCGGCCCCCCACCGGGATAAGGAAACCCACCTTTAGACCAGACAGCAGCAAGCCTGCTACTGCCTGGTTCAGATACCTCGCAAGCCATGGTTCAAGGGCGCCCACCCTCACTGGGGTGGCCGCTCTTTCCAGTTGGGGCAGGCTTACCTCCCCCACGCTCTCCTGCCTGGTCACGCTTTTTAGAGCACTCGGCACCCGGGTGCTGCGCCCCGCAGTACCGGCAGACGTGACAAAAGGAACACGCGCTCCCTCTGTCGCACGCCTTTTCTTGGTACTTCCAACACTCCCATCCCTTTCTTCGGGCCCTAAGTCCCGACCGAAAGGGCTGGTTGCTCGCTGCAGGGGGAGGAGATGGCGTCACCTCTGGCCCCAGCTTAGACCATAAGGACATCTCAATAGCTCCGAATGAGAGGGAAGGGTTCCCCGCCATTTTCCTGCGATACCCCATATCATAGTCCCTCCATGCTCCTTCCTTATGGCATTTGTAAACCCTTTCTATCGTATCCGGATATTTCAAGATATCCGCCCCCTGGTCCGGCCACCTCGCCAAGTAGCAGGAGGCCAGCACACGAAAGCAGCTCACCCATTCTTCGTAGGAGTCAGGCCTCTTGAGCTTTTTTGGCCCTGTCCCGTCCTTGGCCCTCTCCTTCTGCTTTTGAGCTTCCGCTGACAGCTCAAAAATATTCACATACTTTCTAGCCTGTATTTTTTTCACCATCTTCGATTTGAGATGCTCAAATAGGGAATGCATGGTGAAAGAAAATGAGTCTCCCTCAAGCGCTGACTTTCGCTTATTCGCCTGCAACACTAAACCACCTCCCTGCGGCACGGTGGCCGGCACCACCGAGCCTTCGCTGGCGCTCACAGCTATGCCGCTAGCGCCCTTACTTTCGCGCCTGCGGGCCCTATCCCTATCTGACACTAGCATCCTGAGCATCCTGTACATTCTCTTCTCTCCTTTTTTATGAAAACCCCAGGCCCCCTCACTTTTTGAGCTAGACCCTGGCGAACTAGAGTCACTCTCATCCTGCGACCCAGCCCCCCCAGATAGCTCACCCTCCACAGGCTGCAGCTGCCCCGCCGACGATTTTCCTGCCCCTGCGCCATCCATTGGGACCTGTCCCGCTGCAGGCAGCACCGCTCTACCAGCACTGGATCGAGGCCGCTCCTGAGTGTCCATCTGGGGAAACAAAGATAAGAGAGGAGTACCAGCCACCTGAGGGAAGGAGGGACCACGCACACCACACTCATACACAGGCTGCTGCGCAGTAGGCGCACCCATCTGCCCCCCAGACTGATTCTGCTGCACAAACCCCCTGCTTGCAGCGTCCCCTGGCCCCCACATGCATTCATCATGATCTTGAACAGAAATATCATGCATTGGAAATGACTGATCAATATTAAACCTCCTGGGCCCAGTTCCTGGGTTTTGCAAATGTAAAGTATTGTCCCTAGGGCCAAGGGCCCCAGGGCTCATTGTGCTGTCCCCCCCCCAGATAGACTGTTTGTAGGGACCCACTCCGCATGCGCAATCCCCTTTGATGCCGTTCCATCCCCACCCTCATCTGCCCCCCCTCCCCCCGGCCGGCACCCCTCTCCTACCTTGAGGAGACAGGGAGCGCTTCTCTTAGCTCCTCTCCGGGCCGGGCCGACACATCCTCTGGCCAGGCCCCAACCGGAAGTCCCGCCCGCCGCATGACCGGAAGTGGGCGGGGCCGCGACCGGGACCGGCATGGAGGACACCGCCGCATCAGCGGCAGACGTAAGTGCCGGGTGCTGCCCGACCGCTGGGCCATGCTAGGGTAAGTGAGGGCCAAGAGGGCCGGGTATCCCAACCTGAGCCAGCGGTGTGGCGGTAGAAACTGGCGCGGCATGCGGGGTAGGCCCACGATCGGGCCCACCACCGCATGCGCGCGCCACGGCTTGGGGCTCAGCTGAAGCAGGGCCACGCTGGGGTATGTGAGGGCCGGGTAGCCCAACTTGATCCTGCGGTGTGGCGGTAGAAACGGGCGCGGCATGCAGGGTAGGCCCAAAATTAGGCCCACCACCGCATGCGTGCGCCGCCGCTTGGGGCCCAATTGAAGGACGACCGGCCACAGGGTCCACCCCAGGCCCATCCGTTACTACTGCATGTCCGGATGAGGCCCTGGGTGTCCCCTGAATAAGTGGTGTGGCGGTAGGTTCTGGCGCCATCTGCAAGGTAGGCCGCAAATCGGGCCTACCCTCACAGACGAGCGCCACGTGTTGCGGCCTTGCCCCCATCCACACCCAGAAAGGGTGTAATAGGGGGCACTGAGGATCCGGTACTCGATTCAGGCACGGGCGCCTGAGTAGGCCCCGCGCCGGATGCGAGACCGGATCCAGAAAATACAGGGCCCAGAAGAGCAGTGAGGGACTGCACCAGAGACCAAACGGCCTGCAACCCCAAAACGGCTGCTGCCTGACCTGTACCCGTGGGGCCTGCTCCGCAAACCCCAGGGGCGTCCCTAGAGGTGCTAGGCCCAAATGAAGGGCCTGGGCCTACCCTGACTAAACCTGACCCCCCAGCCTCCTCTAATGGCCTGCCCCTTAATCCACTCCCCCCTGCCTGGGAAACCCCCCCCCTTCTAACACTAGTGGGTAATTGGGCCTGGAGGGAACGATGGCCTAGCCTCAGAGATGAGCCCTGAGGCCTAGGAGAAGGGGGAACAATATCCTGATCACTTATCTCTTTTTCTCTATCCACTGGCGTCCTTCTCCCTGAATATGAAGCCTCATCCCTGAACCGCAATGGAGGAAGCGAAGACCTGCGAGACCTGTCCATGATGACAAAGAAATTCTCTCAGCTGAGTGCAGCAGAAGATTCCAGATGTTTCTGAACAGAAAGAGGGCCTCAAACTCCCAGAATCCCCTTCTTATCTGTGAGTAGAAACCCCTCCCTTAGATCTGCAACACTGTTGCAATCTAACCTACAGCTCCACACACACTCCTCCTCCCTGCAACCTTAACCCTTAAGACGCTCCAGGCTGATCAGGGCCCTGCACTTACATTCCTTGCTGAAATGTACCATAGACATTATTAGTAGATACAGCACCAGGCCTGCTCTTTGGGAGAGGGGTGCCCGACCAGGCCCCCACACTTTATTTAGACCCCACAATGTCAGGGATGTGGGTATAAGAAAGTGCATATGCTGTATTTAGTATTGAAGAAGTGTTTATGGTATCAGGAGGTGTAACATATAGGGGGAGATTTAATAAGCAGCGGATTCTGCTGTCTACCCCCGTAGCTTTCGACTCGCCGCAAACAGAAGTTAAGAAGCAGTGGTCGTAAGATCGCTGCTCCTTAACTTCTCCACCTCCTTTTTGGTGGTGGACTGCAATCATCCCGATCAGATAATATATTTCGGGATGATTGAAACTCCCTGCTATCGCGAATGTGCAGGGGGCGGCATTGCACAAGCATTTCACAAGAAATGCTTGTGCAATGTTAAATACTGACAGCATATGCTGTCAGCATTTAGCGATGTCCGGCGGACATGATTCGATATAGCGAAACATGTTTGCCTCGCATTTAATTAATTGACCCCCTACTGTTCTTCTTTATAAAGGACACACTGTGATTAAGGTCAGATGCTGACCAGAAACGTTGTTTGTTTTTTATGATGTCTCTGATTAAAAGCAACTTAAAAATTTACAGCTTGGTGCTGCTGCCTCCTTTATTTGCTGTTACCATTTGGGGTTAGTGCATGAACCCCTGAAGCGTGCACCGGATGTCTGATGGTGAGTGCTGGGCCTATCTTTTATTTCTACACACTGTGTGTTGGGACAGGGGTGTGCCCTACAGGGGAATAAGGGCATTGGGATGAAGTGCCCCACAAACACTAAGGGGCATATTTATGAAAGTGCGAGCGGATATGATACGATTTAGCTTATCATGTACGCTACACATCGATAAATGCCGACAGCATACGCTATCGGCATTTATCATTGCACAAGCAGATCACCAGAACTGCTTCTGCAATACCGCCCCCTTCAGATTCGTGGACAATCGGCCGAGCAGGGGGTGTCAATCAACCCGATCATATTCGATCGGGTTGATTTCTGTCCACCACCTCAGAGCAGGTGGACAAGTTATGGAACAGCGGTCTTTAGACCGCTGCTTCATAACTTCTGTTTCCGGCGAGCCTGAAGACTCACCGGAAACACGGGGCATCAAACTCCATCTGGAGCTTGATAATTCAGCCCCTATTGTGGCCCTGTACATAACTCCATGGTGCTGGAAGCAATTTGGGAAACATTCAGAGGTTTTGCCTTGCCTTGGGTATTGTAACCTAAAATTGACCCTACACTTGAAACTGCACACTCATTTATTATTCTAGACATCGGCAGTAGATGTTTAAATTAAATATTATTTGGTGACCTTCACATCTCAACGGGTTCTCTGTAAACCAATTAAAAATAACTATTAAATATGTATAGATAACACACGATAAAACATACTTTCCATAATATATTTTTCAGGGGTTACAGCGAGTCCCTTATGAAATCATGAAGAATTATTACTTTTTATCAGTTAATTAATTCATGGTGAAAGATGACTGCATCATATATTTTAAATTAATATTTTCAATAAAAATATACTTTTTAGACTGTATGAATCACAGCAGAAATAATACAATTTCAGTTAAATTTGGAAATTTACAAGTTCTATAAGGACATAAGCTTGTAAAAATAATTTTGTTGATGAAAAATGTTAAAAGATTACATGAAAATCAATAAACTTTTGTATGCAGTTTTAGATTAGAAAAAATAAACTTTAATCTTTACTTCCAATATAAAATGATTCAGTCTTTTTGTGTGCACATTGGACTAAATTACAAGTGGAGCGCTAAACTACTTGCAATAGTTAACCAGCCATTACAAGTGGCTGGCTATTGCTACCGCGAGTTCGCAGTAGCAATTAGCGCTTATAAAATGAACCACAGATCCGATCTCTGGTTAATTTTATAAATCTGCCTCAAATGCCGCCATAATACTATCTAGTGTAGTTATTAAAAAATAAACATCCAATAAACACTGGAAACAGCAACTTCTGGAGTAAGTGCTCGTGAAAACTGGGAATCTGCCTATTTCCTCAATTCACATAAAGCAACAGACAATGTCCACAACACTTATTCATTTCTTATAATCTTTATTCCAAGACCATACAAAAAGCGACGTTATGAGTCAACAGACTCTTATTCATGCTATTTACACACTGTTAAACTGCACACTTTTAAAACAACATTTTTTCGCGCCAACCACCAAACATTGTGGCTCTGCTGCTATCTATTTGTAGAAGATACACATTACATTTACAAAAATTCATTAAAAACACATAATGAGATACATTTGCCTACACTGAATTGTAACTAATTTCTCTAGACACTTTTGATAGTTACATCTTAACCACTTTTTTTCTCTTTACCTTTTATTTAATTTATATAGCCCTCCTTTTGTGATATAAAACTATATCTACACCTATATAGTATCTAGATAAATATTGACCAGTCATATTCCCTATTTAGGCCTTTTGGTGCCAAACTTCCTAATTCATATACCCAAAACATTTCTCTCTGCTTGAGTAATTTTTCTCTATTTATCCCACTCCTTTGTTGTTTTACCAGTGACCAGTACAGATATAGGGTCTAAAAAGAAGGATACCTTTCTGAATAAAAAGCAACTAGAGTGTTATCCATGCCTAGGGTGTTTAAGCTGCAATTCAATGATTAAGGGTAAATATTTTTTTCACCCTAGAAAAGGTAAAAGATATGAAATAAAGGATTTTTTTACATGTGAATCTACTTATATTGTATACCTTATCAAATGTCCCTGTTCCCTAATTTATATAGGGGAAACGACCCGCAAGGCCCGAGACAGGTTATGCCAACGATCTAATATAAGGTGTAAAAACTATGAAGCACCTGTATCTAACCACTTCCTAAAATGTGGCCATCATATTAGTCAGCTGAGATGGCAGATAATAGATAGTGTAAAACAACAAAGGAGTGGGATAAGTCAGCCAGGAAAGGGTCTAACGCTCACTTCCCTACCGTGATTTCAGGCTACCGCAGATCCCCTTACGCCAATTGCGTATCCTATCTTTTCAATGGGATCTGCCTAACGCCGGTATTTGGAGTCTTGGGAGAAGTGAGCGGTAGACCCTCAACCGACAAGACTCCATCCGCAAAAAAAAAAGTCAGTAGTTAAGAACTTTATGGGCTAACGCCGGAATATAAAGCTCCTAACTACTGTGCTCTAAAGTACACTAACACCCATAAACTACATATGTACCCCTAAACCGAGGCCCCCCCACATCGCCGCCACTATTAAAAAAAAATTTAACCCCTAATCTGCCGACCGGACAACGCCGCCACCTACATTATACCTATAAACCCCTAATCTGCTGCCCCTAACATTGCCGACCCCTATATTATATTTATTAACCCCTAATCTGCCCCCCCAACGTCGCCGCCACCTAACCTACACTTATTAACCCCTAACCTGCTGACCGGACCTCGCCGCCACTATAATAAATGTATTAACCCCTAAACTGCCGCACTCCCGCCTTGCAAACACTATAATAATTTTGATTAACCCCTAATCTGCCCTCCCTAACATCGCCGCCACCTACCTACAATTATTAACCCCTAATCTCCCGCCCGCAACGTCGCCGCTACTATAATAAAGTTATTAACCCCTAAACTCAGCAATCAGCCAATTAGATTGAAGTTCAATCCGATTGGCTGATCCAATCAGCCAATCGTATTGAACTCGCATTCTATTGGCTGTTCCGATCAGCCAATCGGAATTGAAGGGATGCAATCGTGGATGACGTCCCTTAAAGGAACCTTCATTCGTCGTTCGTCAGTTGAAGAGGATGGCTCCGCGTCGGCTCCGTTGAAGATGGCTCCGCTCCACTCCGGATGGATGAAGATAGAAGACGCCGCCTGGATGAACACTTCTACCGGATGGAGGACCTCTTCTTAGCTGCTTGGATGAAGACTTCTACCGGATCAAGGACCTCCTCTGCGCACCTTGGATGAAGAATTTGCCTCGGCTGGGTGAAGACGACTCAAGCTAGGATGATCTTCAGGGCGTTAGCGATAGGTTAATTTAAGGGGGGTTTGGGTGGGTTAGAGTAGGGGTGTGTGGATGGTGGGTTATAATGTTGGGGGGGTATTGTATTTTTCTTTTCAGGTAAAAGAGCTGATTACTTTGGGGCAATGCCCCGCAAAAAGCCCTTTTAAGGGCTGGTAAAAGAGCTGATTACTTTTTGTATTTTAGAATAGGGTAGGGAATTTTTTATTTTGGGGGGATTTTTTTATTTTATTAGGGAGCTTAGATTAGGTGTAATTAGTTTAAACTGCTTGTAATTCTTTTTTATTTTTTGTAATTTAGTGTTTTTTTTGTATTATAGTATAGTTTATTTTATTGTATTTTATTTTAGCTAATTGTATGTAATTTATTTAATTAATTTATTGATAGTGTAGTGTTAGGTGTATTTGTAACTTAGGTTAGGATATATTTTACAGGTAATTTTGTAATTATTTTAACTAGGTAGCTATTAAATAGTTATTAACTATTTAATAGCTATTGTATCTAGTTAAAATAAATACAAAGTTGCCTGTAAAATAAATATAAATCCTAAAATGGCTACAGTGTAATTATTATTTATATTGTAGCTATATTAGGGTTTATTTTATAGGTAAGTATTTAGTTTTAAATAGGATTAATTTAGTTAATTTTAGGAATATTATTTTGTTTCATTTAAATTATATTTATGTTAGGGGGTGTTAGGGTTAGAGTTAGGTTTAGGGGTTAATAACTTTATTATAGTAGCGGCGACGTTGCGGGCGGGAGATTAGGGGTTAATAATTGTAGGTAGGTGGCGGCGATGTTAGGGAGGGCATATTAGGGGTTAATCAAGTGTATTATAGTGTTTGCGAGGCGGGAGTGCGGCAGTTTAGGGGTTAATACATTTATTATAGTGGCGGCGAGGTCCGGTCGGCACATTAGGGGTTAATAAGTGTAGGTAAGGTAGCGGCGACATTGGGGGGGGCAGATTACGGGTTAATAAATATAATATAGGGGTCGGTGGTGTTAGGGGCAGCAGATTAGGGGTTCATAGGAATAATGTAGGTTGCAGCGGTGTCCGGATCGGCAGATAGGGGTTAATAATATAATGCAAGTGTCAGCGATAGCGGGGGCGGCAGATTAGGGGTTAATAAGTGTAAGGTTAGGGGTGTTTAGACTCGGGTTTATGTTAGGGTGTTAGGTGCAGACTTAGAGAGTGTTTCCCCATAGGAAACAATGGGGCTGCGTTAAGAGCTGAACGCTGCTTTTTTGCAGGTGTTAGGGTTTTTTTCAGCCCAAACTGCCCCATTGTTTCCTATGGGGATATCGTGCACGAGCACGTTTTAGCTGCTTACCGCTACCGTAAGCAACGCTGGTATTGAGGGTTGAAGTGGAGCTAAGTTAGGCTCAACGCACCCTTTTGTGAGCCTAACGCAGCCCCTCAGACAACTCTAAATACCAGCGTTGTCTTAAGGGTGCGTTGTGAAAAAAAAGCAGCGTTAGCTACGCGGGTCTTTACCGACAAAACTCTAAATCTAGCGGTATGTGTTTTTAATGACTTTTTGTAAATGTAATGTGTATCTTCTACCAATAGATGGCAGCAGAGCCACAATGTTTGGTGGTTAGCGCGAAAAAATGTTGTTTTAAAAGTGTGCAGTTTAACAGTGTGTAAATAGCATGAATAAGAGTCTGTTGACTCATAACATCGCTTTTTGTATGGTCTTGGAATAAAGATTATAAGAAATTAATAAGTGTTGTGGATATTGTCTGTTGCTTTATTAAAAAAATAAAGATGGCAGAATTTTTTTATAAATTGACTGCACTAGGCAGTATTTTAGGGTTAAAGTTGGTGGGAGTGGGGTGTTAGGGAAAAAAAGGCACTGAAAAGTGACTTTACATTGTGGTCAATGGGAACTGTGTGTTCCCAGTAAATATATATGTATGTGCTTATATACATATATATTTATGTGTTAATATGTGTATACACATACTAACACATAAATATATATGTATATCAGCATATACATATATATTTGTTTGTTGCCACTGTTGCACAATTTACCCCCTTCGCAGGTGCTGAAGTTCTGATACCGTCTGTGATGGCATCAGAACGAGGCTCACATAGGAGCCTATGGAAATGCGCTCTTATAAGCGCAATGCTTCCTAGCAATGCAAATGTGAGCTCGCATTCGCATTGTAGCTATCTTGTAATAACAGTGCACATTATCGTGCGCTGGTATTACAAAGTGGAGCGCTAATGTCGCTTTCATGAAAGTGATATATAGCACTCCACTTGTAATCTAGCCCATTATGAGGCACCAGCTAATATTGGGCGTATGTGAGAGCTCATATTATATACTTATACGAGTCTGTGATTGGCTGATGGCTGTCACATGTCACAGGACCAGGGAAATTAAAGTAAACTTTTTTCTTTTCTTTTCTTTTTTTTTCCTACCTTGTACCATTGGAAATGTTTACGTCTGGGGAGCAGAAACCTGTGCCCCTGACCTAAGCATATGTGGAGGAATATAAAACTCGAATTGCGGAAATAACTGGCTGCTGAAACCCAAATGCCATAAAAACTTCCCAGAGGTATTCCCATCTGACCTGTCAAAAGCCTTTTCTGAATCGAGCGACAGGGCCACCATGGGCATCCTTCTTGACACTCGAAAACATGGCAATCAGTCTCCTGGTATTGTCTGGACCCTGTCTCCCTTTAGTAAATCCCACCTGATCTGCATGAATAAGGGAGGGTTGTAAATGTACAAGCCTGTACGCTATCAATTTGGAATATAGTTTTGTGTTAACATTTATCAAAGAGATTGGTCTATAGTTACCGCATATCGGCGTATCTTTGCTGGGTTTAGGAATCGCTATAATAGATGCTTCTAAATTTTCCCTTAAAATGTGACCTTCCGATTTAATTTTATTAAATACCTGATACAAGGTTGGTCCTGGTTGTGGATTAAGCTTCTTGTAGAAAGAGCAGGGAAAGCCGTCTGGGCCTGGAGCTTTGTTATTTTGTAGCTGTTGAATCATCTCTTTGATTTCGTCTAAAGTAAAGGGTTCTAATAGACTAGTCTTGGCATCATCTGAAAGAGATGGTAAATTTAATTTATGTAAAAAAGAGGAGATCTCTGATGTCGGGGCTTCCATAGATTTCTTGTGTTTAGCTATGTTATACAGTTTGTCATAAAAATCTGCAAAGGCTTTTCCAATGTCTGCCGACACAATTGCTCTCCGGTCTTTATGGAGAGCAATTGTGTCGGGTATTCTGGTTGCCGCTGTATGGTTTTGGAGTTTTCTCGCTAACAATGTGTCTGCCTTGTTGCTTTTATAATACATGAGTTGTTTAAATCTGACCACGGCTGTTTGAATCCTCCCAATTTCCAGATCTGGTATTCTGGTTGCCGCTGTATGGTTTTGGAGTTTTCTCGCTAACAATGTGTCTGCCTTGTTGCTTTTATAATACATGAGTTGTTTAAATCTGACCACGGCTGTTTGAATCCTCCCAATTTCCAGATCTTTGATTTGGGCTTTAAGTTAGGAAATTTCAACCGAGAAGATCTGCATAGGGGCTAATTTGTTTTGTTTTTCTTTAGCCTGAAGGTCACAGACTAGTTTACCTAATAGAGCCACTCTGGCCTTTCATTACTAGCGATACAGAAACCTCTCAGATAAGATTTCAGTGCAGTCCATCTTATTTGATGGGTGGTTTGCCCTATGGGATTGTTCAAGAGACATTTCTCTATTTTTTCTTTGATATCTTGCAAAAATGTAGGGTCATCCCATAGGGACTGTGGGAGTTTCCAAGATGGTCTTGCCGAGGGGTGGGGGGCAGACTCTCCAAGTGAGAAAGAAACTGCACCATGATCAGACCAGGCACAATTATGAATCCTGGAGTCGGTGACCACATTAAGAGTCCAGGAGTCCACAAAAAAATAATCAAGTCTTGAGTAAGACCGATGAGGTGGGGAGTAATAGGAAAAGTCATTAGTATCAGGATGGCACGATCTCTAGACGTCATATAGAGAATATTGAAATATCAGATTCCTAAATTTAAGGGCCGTGACTGTAAAAAAAAGGGGTCTAGTGCTTTTCTCTTATCCATATCAGGGTCCCATACAAGATTGAAATCCCCTCCTAGTACCAAAGTGCCTTGCTTGAGGCGATCTACCAAGCCAAGTATACTGTGAAGAAAAAACAATTGGCCTTGATTTGGAGTATATATATTAACTAGCATATATAATTGGTTGTTCAGTTTGCATATTAATATAAGGTAGAAGTCTTCTGGGTCATGTTCTAGGTGCAGAAGTTGGAAGGCTATATTTCTACCTATCAGAATAGAGACCCCCCTGCTTTTCTCCTGAACTACCAGAAAATGTGGAAATCTAAGACTGGATATATCACCCGCCCAATGGGTTTCCTGTAAGTAGACAATGTCTGTATGTAAAGTTTTTTAGGTAATTATAAAGATGGCTACGTTTGGTTGCAGAGTTCAGTCCTTTGGTGTTCAGTGTGGTAAAATGTAGAGCAGTTGAGAGGGCCATCTTGTTAACCAAGAGAAAAGGAAAGGGGTGAGAGAGAGTGGAGAAGAGGAGGAATTAAAAAAAAATAAGAAAGAAAAACAAAATGGAGAGGGTGGGGATAGGGAGAGCCTCGACCCTTTCCTAGGGGTCTTTAAGGTTAGTTTCCAATTACTTTTTTTTACCAGCTGCAGAGTATAAAATGTATGAGATTCGCTTTTTTAAGACTTATTTGTGTATATGAATTAGCTGATTCTGTGTTTTGAAGCCACAACCTAATAAAATGGATTGAGCTTATAGGTATAATCAGATCTCATTACTTTATCACATTGTATAAAATATGCCTTCTTCTTTATCTTATATATTTCCATAAACCAATCACCAATACTTGGAGAGAACAATGGAAAATTAACATTTTATTACCTTATCTCTTCTATAACCCACTGGGAGTGTAATTTCGTCTACTGGCTGTGGTTCAACAGCTTGGCCTGGAGGCCAAAAACTTTCATAATAGGTGGGGATACCACAAGCTAAATAAACAATTTCAAATGCCAATATAAGGTTAATGGAAATACTTGTAAACAATTGAATACACTCCAGCAGGTAAAGTGGATCATTGGGAACAAATTACAGGGGAGAACATTTTTGAGTAAACTGTCCCTTTAAGGAAGCACTTATCAATCTAGGGTAGAAAAATTGGGCCTAATCAATCTTTGTTCTTGTGTTTACTGAGTAAACCTTGGAGCAGTGTGTGTGTGTGTGGGGGGGGGGGGGGGGAGATGGATGTTTGATGTTTCTTCTTTTTTCTCTCTTTTTTCCTTTTTCTCTTTTCTCTTTTTTGAGCGATAATAGAGTTGTGCCACAGCCAGGGGGAGTTCCCGGAAAGTAAAGTTCTGGAAGGTGAGTAAATCCCTAGGTATGTATATTTCACAATCGTTGTCTACTAAATCGGGTGAGTCAGTAATTAAATACAAAAATCCTAGAATGTGCTACCCATGGAGACTATTAAATGTGGAAGGGAAGGTGGCTCCAGGCCTGTCTTGGGAAAAAAGCTCTTAAAAGGAAGGGTGAAACCTTATTAGGGTGAAGACCTAAGGCGCTAGGGGGCACTTAGGAATTGTATGTCCTAAAGAGTCACTTGTACCCTCCATCCCAAGGGGATAGAGGGTCTAGCATTATTTCTCCTTAGAGTATTAGAGTTGGGGGGTGTTTGAAAGTTCATGTATCTTAGAGTAGAAAATAGAGTCATACTTGTCTTGAATCGTAATGTATAACCTCTTACATAGACTTTAGCTTATCATAACCATACTTTAATAAACCTGCAATTGAACATAAACACATAAACACTCGCTTTCGAGGGAGTCAGGAGTGTAAGCCTACTAGGTATGTTATATATCAACAAACCAGGGATGGAACACCCGGGGGTGTAGTGGTCGCAACTGTGACCGGCCCCCTGGACGGGGGATTGCCATCAGGGGGTGAAAGCTGTGACTCCAGTCAGGGGCCCTCGACTGGGAGTGGCCCGGACAGTGTCAAAACGCTATTAATCCGGTGTTTCTAGGCTCTTTCTATGCTAAATGGCTGGAAACTACATGTTCCAGAATGTCATGCAGCAAATACCAACAAATCAGAGGTGGAGGGCAGAGATCCCGCCCAGAACTGCACAAGAGTGAGTGGGGAGGAGGAAGCAGCAGGAGAGTACTAGCTAAGGTATCCATGTTAACAGCATGGGCTGAGTTAGGACAGTAGAAGCTGCTGCCTTCCCTGCCAAGCATGGCAAGTCTGGGACAAGGCTTCTCCCTCCTCTAGCTTCAGAGTGTCACTGTTAATGACTGAAGGCAGATAAGAAGCACTAGGTATGTTAGGTAAAACCTATGGTCAGTTGTTAGGGCAGGCTGAGGCTAGAGCCATGTTCCATCACCTACTGTGAGACATGGATCAGAGAGGAGGTTATTATTCTGCAGCTGTGAGACTTTTAAGCTGATCCATTCACTCACTGACCCCAATGATTCTCATAATGCTTGAAAGAAACTGTCTCACACACAAAAAGTGTATTGGTGACTTTAATCAGTTGCAGTATTAACTGTTAAACTGCTGGTTAAATTCATAAGGACATTTATTATATATGCAACATTTTTTTTTATTTATGTATATCATACAGATAAAAATACATTTAAAGGGACACTCAGGTTAAATTAAATTTTCATGATTCAGATACAGCAGGTAATTTTAAACAACTTTCCAATTTACTTCCATTTAAAAAAATGTGCACAGTCTTTTATATTTATACCTTTTGAGTCACCAGATCCTACTGAGCATGTGCAAGAATTCACAGACTATACGTATATGCATTTGTGATTGGCTGATTGCTATCACATGGTACAAGGGGAGTGGAAACATACATAACTTTGAAATTTGTTATAAAAAAATCTACTACTCATTTAAAGTTCAGACTAAGTGCTATTGCATTGTCTTGTTATCTTGCATTTGTTGATTATGCAAATCTAATGTGTTGACTGGTCATTTAATAAAAAAAACACAATAACAAAATGTCTGTGAGAACAAGCAGATGAGGTGCTTGGATATCTACTTGTAAATATCTGAATACGCTCTGTGAAGAGATAAAACCACTTTCCTGCCTCATTATAAAATAATATTTCTGAGGTTTGCATTAACTAAACACAAAATAACACTGCCATAAAATACAATATTATATGTATTTAATAATACAATCAGTTAAGTGACATAAAAATAAATCTTTCATATGGAAAGCACTGTGTAAGCATGTTACAATATGTTTTGTAGCTTACATCTGTTTTAAAATGATTTTAACTTCAAATGCATGTTTGTATATGTGACCTGTGTAGGAACCATTATATTTAGCATAGGGCATGTATTGTACATGTTTTTCTAATTTTATAATAAGGCAATGATTAGATTAGCCTAATAAATTATTTTATTAAAAACTGTCACTCCTATTGATAATGATCACCTATACATTTAGTGCTTTCTGCTTTAAGAAATTATAATCAGTTTAATTTCAAACACAGTCACTGCTTTCCTTTAAGGGCTCAGGCAGTAAATTTAATTGTATGTGAACTAAATTCCTGATGTTAGATCAGGTCCCTGTAACTATACATAAACCCTGTATCTGAAATCATTGTACTAGTAAAGCAAAATCCATTTAGTTCAGTCAGATGACTCTAACTTGCTAAATAACCAACACATCTAATTTTCCAGACTGTTATAGAATAAATATGCCCCTGTATACTCCCATACATGCCCCTATATACTCCCCTCCACTCACAAAATGTATGTGTTTGTGGGTTTGATGTAAAAAAGGTTGTGCATGACAGTGGCTTAAAGGGACATTGTTTCTTTCGTGATTTAGAAAGTTTGTCAGGAAACAAAACTGCGTCCTCAGAGCTCTGGTTAACTGTTTTGCAAAACAAAAAAGTTTCACAAAATACATTAAAATACATTACAAACTACAGTTACACTCGTAATAATGCTGTCTAATAAAATTATTTTAAAAAAATTACATTAAAAAGTTATAAGGGCTCAAACATATGAGATCCCAGGTGTTCGGGGAAAAAAGGCAGACTAAGGACTTGAGATTACATACATACACATATCTAAAGGTGTATATAGAATCGGGTGGATTGATGTCCGCAGCCTCAGACGTTTGATAATTCGACCCCTTTATCAAGTGCCTTTAGGTGTCAAATTTGATAAGTGAAAAATTGTCTTGAAAACTTGTTGAAAAATATCCAGAAAATCAATTGTGACTTCCAAAAGAATTGCAATTCCATGTGATAAAAAATAGGACTTTTTCACACAATCTTTTGTCCCCCCAAAAGAAATCAGTCAAAAAAATGTGCTGATAGATTGTGATGAAGGCTTTAGTTCTTTAGAAAACATTAAGGGGACGATTTTTTAATTGGGGGCTGACATGATTCCCTGTAGAGAATCATGTCTGCCCGACGTCGCTAAATGCTGACAGCATACGCTGTCTGTATTTATCATTACACAAGGATTTCTGGTGAAATGCTTGTGCAATGCGCCCCCTGCACATTTGATTGTATCTGATCGGGATGATTGAAGTCCGCCACGTTAAGGAGCCTTAAGTTTCCGGTAAGCTGTAAATTACGGGGTTAGCTTGCAGCATCTGCTGCTAGATAAATCTACCCCTAAGAATAAAGCATATTAGAAAGAAAATGCACAATTAAGTTGGTACAATCAATAGAAAGTTATATGTTTTTCAAATCAACACTGGAATTACTTTTCAAAGGCTCATAAACACTTGAGATTTCATACTTTATAACGAGGTGAATGACGGGTACTTGCATTCTTGGTGCAGAAAAATAGCTACCACCTTCAATGCAAAAGGAACAGAATGAAATTTAGCTCATTGCACATGTAGTCCCTATGTTAGTCACATGCCTCATCAGACTTATTGGCTCTTCAGCCCCTATTTCAGCTGCATGCCAAATTAGTCCTTAAACAGTTTTCCCTTAATGTGTTTCCAATTACTTTTTACCAGCTGCAGAGCATAAAATGTATGAGATTTGCTTTTTTAAGGCTTATTTGTGTATATGAATTAGCTGATTTTGTGTTTTGAAGCCACAACCTAATAAAATGGGTTGAGCTTGTTGGTATGATCAGATCTCATTACTTTATCACATTGTGTACATATACCTGCTTCTTTATCTTATATCTGTCTATAAACCAAAGAGCAATACTTGGAGAGAACAATGAAAAATTAACATTTTATTACCTTATCTCTTCTATACTCCACTAGTAGTGCTTGGCCTTAAGGCCAAAAACTTTCAGGATAGGTGGGAATACCACAGGCTAAATCAACTATTTCAAATGCCAATATAAGGGTAATGGAAATACTTGTAAACAATTTAACACACTCCAGAATGTAAAGTGGATCATTGGGAACAAATTAAAAGGCAGACATATTTTGAGTAAACTGTCCCTTTAAGATCAGTCCTTTGACCCTGCAACCCCCTCTGTGAGTCACATGACAAAAATCAAATAAAGCCCCTTATCAGGTCTCAGATCAGACCCATTAATTTGCATCCCTTCTGTCATCTGTTTCAAGCATCATGGAGCCTTTCCCCTTGTCCACATGGTTTCAGTCAACACCAAAAAGTCGCATACAACGGTGCAAAAAATAACAGAGCTTTAAAGGATGCAGCCCAAATTCAGTTCCAAACCATATGACTGGATAGTAGTTTGACCTACATAATAACAGATGTACTAGAGTAAAATAAGGAACTTGGTTCATTAAACCATACCTACAACATGACTGAAACCTTAAATTATTATATTGTACCTATCACAATACAATACAACACCCAGAACAAAATGATATCAGTGGCAGCACATGCAGCAGGAGAGAGTTGCTTGTTGTACAAATGATTTAATAAATGATTTCTCATTGACATCAAATACGCGAGTAAACTGGGTGCTTATGCTGGCATATAAAGAGCAAAGTATCAGGGGGCTTAGACTCCTCTTGCCCTACCTGAAGACACCCATGCAACCAATTATTGTAAAACAAGGGTGAGATAACATAAAAACTATAGATAGCCCTCAAAAAATATTCTTCAATAGCAATAGGATATCTTTATTAAAACATATACACCTAGATTACGAGTTTTGCGTTAGAGACTATGCGGTGCTAACGAGCAGTTTATGCTCACCGCTCACTTACAGACAGCGCTGGTATTACGGGTTTTTACAACCCAGACAAGAAGTGAGCGTTGAGCAAAATTTAGCTCAAAATCTCACTCCAATACCAGCGCTGCTTACGTTAGCGGTGAGCTGGTGTAACGTGGCCGTGCACGATTTCCCCATAGGAATCAACGGGGAGAGCCGGCTGAAAAAAAGTCACCACCTGCAAACAAACAGCGTTTAGCTCCTAATGCAGCCCCATTGATTCCTATGGGGAAATAAAATTTATGTCTACACCTAACACCCTAACATGAAACCCGAGTCTAAACACCCCTAATCTTACACTTATTAACCCCTAATCTGCCGCCCCAACATCGCTGACACCTACATTATATTATTAACCCCTAATCTGCCGCTCCGGACACCGCAGCCACCTACATTATACTTATGAACCCCTAATCTGCTGCCCCCAACATCGCCGACACCTACATTATATTTATTAACCCCTAATCTGCCGCCCCCAAATGTCGCCGCAACCTACCTACACTTATTAACCCCTAATCTGCCGCCCCCAACGTCGCCGCCACTATAATAAACATATTAACCCCTTAACCTAAGTCTAACCCTAACCCCCCCTAACTTAAATATAATTTAAATAAATCTAAATAAAATTACTATCATTAACTAAATTATTCCTATTTAAAACTAAATACTTACCTATAAAATAAACCCTAAGATAGCTACAATATAACTTATAGTTACATTGTAGCTATTTTAGGATTTATTTTTATTTTACAGGCAAGTTTGTATTTATTTTAACTAGGTAGAATAGTTACTAAATATTTATTAACTATTTAATAAACTACCTAGCTAAAATAAAGACAAATTTACCTGTAAAATAAAACCTAACCTAAGTTACAATTCCACCTAACACTACACTATAATTAAATTAATTCCCTAAATTAAATACAATTAAATAAAATTAGCTAAAGCACAAAAAAACAACAACACTATAAATAATAAACAAATTACAAGATTTTTAGTGTAGTGTAGGGCTTTTTTTATTTTGGTTTTTTTTTTTTATTTTGTTAGGGGAATTAGATAAGGTGTAATTAGTTTAAAAATCTTGTAATTTGTTTATTATTTTCTGTAATTTAGTGGGGGGTTTTTTTGTACTTTAGCTAATTTTATTTAATTTAGGGAATTAATTTAATTATAGCGTAGTGTTAGGTGTTAGTGTAACTTAGGTTAGGTTTTATTTTACAGGTACTTTTGTATTTATTTTAACTAGGTAGTTATTAAATAGTTAATAACTATTTAATAACTATTCTACCTAGTTAAAATAAATACAAACGTGCCTGTAAAATAAAAATAAACCCTAAGCTAGATACAATGTAACTATTAGTTATATTGTAGCTAGCTTAGGGTTTATTTTATCGGTAAGTATTTAGTTTTAAATAGGAATAATTTAGTTAATTATAGTAATTTTATTTAGATTTATTTAAATTATATATAAGTTAAGGGGGGTTAGGGTTAGACTAGGGTTAGGGGTTAATAACTTTAATATAGTGGCGGCGACGTTGGGTGTGGCAGATTAGGGGTTAATAAATGTAGGTAGGTGGCGTCGATGTTAGGGCCAGCAGATTAGGGGTTAATAATATTTAACTAATAATGATAGTGGAGTACACCTAGCGCCTATTAAATAAGACTTCTGGATTTGATAATTTGACACCTAGTTGTCAAAATGGAAAGATGAAACTAATAAGGTATACCAAAGCGCCAACTATACGAAGGCTGGGTCTGGACCAAATGCAATATTATCAAACGATTACAATAAACAATTTATTGAGTACACAAATAAGTTAAAAACATGGATCCATGTATAAACAATAAAATTTATACAACAATAATAGCTAAATGAATAGTTAAAACAAATAGTTATGTAGCAGATATAGCATTTAAAATTGTGCAAACATTGCTCTTAAAAAATATTCCTAAAAAATTCCAAATTAAGTATAAGGCTCACAACAAGAATTCAACTCTGTGTTTACCACCTACACATAATAGGTGAAATATATTAGTCAGTTATATAATATTATCTAACCAATAATGTTCTCGATTTTATGCAATGCTCCTAAATATTGCCAATAGTTACTAATGTGTAAGGCTCTGAGTAAGACCTTTAACTGTGTGTTTAACACATACGCATTGTCAAGTGAAAAACATTGTGACAGCAATATGCCAATGTAAAAAATGTGTATCAAAAAAGTCGTGTGCAAAAATTAGTGTACAAAAAATATTAATGGTCAAAAAAATTCACGTTTTTTGAAGATCAACCTATTTAAATAGGTTGATCTTCAAAAAACGTGAATTTTTTTGACCATTAATATTTTTTGTACACTAATTTTTGCACACGACTTTTTTGATACACATTTTTATATTAATGGGGGTCTTTTTCATAGGTTCTCTGTTATCGGTCGTAGAGATTCATCTCCTACCTCCCTTTTCAGATCAACGATATACTCTCAATTTACCATTATCTCTACTAATAACTGTTTCAGTACTGGTTTGGCTATCTGCTATATGTGGATGGGTGTCTTTTGGTAAGTATGTTTTTTATTACTTAAGACACCTCAGCTATGGTTTGGCACTTTATGCATTTATATAAAGTTCTAAATATATGTATTGTACTTATATTTGCCATGAGTCAGGTTCATGTATTTCCTTCTGCAGACTGTCAGTTTCATATTTGGGGAATATAAACATTTTTTAAAAGAAATTTTTTTCTTACCTGGGGTTTAGTCTTTTTTTTTTTCAATTGACTACTTCTTGCAAATTGCGGGCGGTATTAGGCCCGCGGGTGCGTCAAATGCTAAACTTTATTGCGTCATTCTTGGCGCAAAAAATACGTCTATGACGCAACTTCGTCATTTTCGGCGTCATACTTGATGCCGAGACCTTTCACACGGTTGTGTCATTAGTGACGTGAGTGTGTCATTTCCGGTTATTTTTGGCGCCAAAAAAGTTTAGTTACATTGTGCGTCATACTTGGCGCCAATTTTTTTCATTATTTCAATACCCCATTGATGTTTGCATCTTGCCTTTTTCTCTATCAGAGGGCTATGCTATTTGCATTTTTTTCCCATTCCTGAAACTGTCATATAAGGAAATAGATAATTTTGCTTTATATGTTGTTTTTTCTCTTACATTTTGCAAGATGTCTCAATCTGATTCTGCCTCAGAAGTTTCTGCTGGAACATTGCTGCCTGACATCGGTTCTACCAAAGCTAAGTGCATTTGTTGTAAAATTGTAGAAATTATTTTGCCGAATGTCATTTGTAAACTTTTACATGCAGATAGTGGCCTCCAGTTATCAACGCGTCTCATTTACCTGCCTTCGCCGGTTCAATACGCCCGCCTAAGCTCGCCTACCATTGCCGCCGCGGACCTGCAAAAGTTTGCCTAAGTTATCAATAAATCTGTCAAAAAGCTGCGCAAAAAATGGGGCGATGAGCAGCGGACTGTGAGAGTTATCACTCATCCGATCTCGCTGCTCTTCGACTTTTTCACAGCTTTATTGATACCCCTGTCACTAAGCACCCACACTAGCTACACTGTTCTACCCCCTATACCGGCGCCCCCGGAGCCTCCCGCAACTAAATAAAGTTACTAACCCCTAAACCGCCGCTCCTAGACCCCGCCGCAACTCTTATAAATGTGTTAACCGCTAAACCACCGCTCCCAGAGCCCACCGCCACCTACATTATACCTAGTAACCCCTATCCTGCCCCCCTATACCGCCGCCCTCTATAATAAAGTTATTAACCCCTATCCTGCTGATCCCGGACCCTGCCGCAACTAAATAAATAGTTTAACCCCTAAACCGCCACTCCTGGACCCCACCGCAACCTATATTAAACGTATTAACCCCTATCCTGCCCCCCCTACACCGTCGCCACCTATAATAAATTTATTAACCCCTATCCTGCCCCCCCTACACCGCCGCCACTGTAATAAATTTATTAACCCCTAAACCTAAGTCTAACACTAAACCTAACACCCCCCTAACTTAAATATTAATTAAATAAATCTAAATAATATTTCTATTATTAACTAAATGAATCCTATTTAAAACTAAATACTTGCCAATCAGATTGAGCTCGCATTCTATTGGCTGTTCCGATCAGCCAATAGAATGCGAGCTCAATCTGATTGGCTGATTCAATCAGCCAATCAGATTTTTCCTACCTTAATTCCGATTGGCTGATAGAATCCTATCAGCCAATCGGAATTGAAGGGACGCCATCTTGGATGACGTCCCTTAAAGGAGCCTTCATTCGTCGTTAGTCCGTCGGGGAAGAAGGATGTTCCGCGTCGGCGGGATAAAGATGGATCCTGAAGAAAGAAGATTGAAGACCCCGCTTGGAAGATGACATCGCCCGGATGGAAGACTTCTTCAGCGCCGCTTGGAAGATGACATCGCCCGGATGGAAGACTTCTTCAGCGCCCCATGGAGGATCACTTCATCAGATGGAAGACTTCTTCAGCGCCCCTTGGAGGATCACTTCTGCCGCTCCGGATCTCCTCTTCGGTTCCATCGGTGGCTCGGCTGAGTGAAGACGACTCAAGGTAGGATGATCTTCAGGGGGGTAGTGTTAGGTTTATTTAAGGGGGGTTTGGGTTAGATTAGGGGTATGTGGGTGGTGGGTTTTAACGTTGGGGGGGTTGTATTTTTCTTTTACAGGCAAAAGAGCTGTTTTCTTTGGGGCATGCCCCGCAAAAGGCCCTTTTAAGGGCTGGTAAGGTAAAAGAGCTTTGAACTTTTTTAATTTAGAATAGGGTAGGGCATTTTTTTATTTTGGGGGGCTTTGTTATTTTATTAGGGGGCTTAGATTAGGTGTAATTAGCTTAAAATTGTTGTAATATTTTTTAAATGTTTGTAACTTACTTTTTTATTTTTTGTAACTTAGCTTTTTTTATTTTTTGTACTTTAGTTAGTTTATGTAATTGTATTTAATTGTAGTTATTTGTAGGTAATTTATTTAATTAATTTAATGATAGTGTAGTGTTAGGTTTAATTGTAACTTAGGTTAGGATTTATTTTACAGGTAATTTTGTATTTCTTTTAGCTAGGTAGTTATTAAATAGTTAATAACTATTTAATAACTATTCTAACTAGCTAAAATAAATACAAAGTTACCTGTAAAATAAATATAAATCCTAAAATAGCTATAATGTAATTATTAATTACATTGTAGCTATCTTAGGGTTTATTTTACAGGTAAGTATTTAGTTTAAAAAGGAATAATTTATTAAAGTATAGTGTAGTGTTAGGTGTAATTGTAACTTAGGTTAGGATTTATTTTACAGGTAAATTTCTCTTTATTTTAGCTAGGTAGCTATTAAATAGTTAATAACTATTTAATAACTATTGTACCTAGTTAAAATAAATTAAAATTTGCCTGTAAAATAAAAATAAATCCTAAGATAGCTACAATATAATTATTATTTATATTGTAGCTATATTAGGGTTTATTTTATAGGTAAGTATTTAGTTTTAAATAGGATTCATTTAGTTAATAATATAAATATTATTTAGATTTATTTAATTAATATTTAAGTTAGGGGGGTGTTAGGTTTAGTGTTAGACTTAGGTTTAGGGGTTAATAATTTTATTACAGTGGCAGGAAAGGGGTTAATAAATTTATTATAGGTGGCGACGGTGTAGGGGGGGCAGGATAGGGGTTAATACGTTTAATATAGGTTGCGGCGGGGTCCGGGAGCGGCGGTTTAGGGGTTAAACTATTTATTTAGTTGCGGCGAGGTCCGGGATCGGCAGGATAGGGGTTAATAACTTTATTATAGGTGGCAACGGTATAGGGGGGGCAGGATAGGGGTTAATAAATGTATTATAGGTGGCGACGGTGTAGGGGGGGCAGGATAGGGGTTAATAGGTATCATGTAGGTGGCGGCGGGGTCTGGGGGCGGCGGTTTAGGGGTTAATACATATATTATAGTTGCGCAGGGTCAGGGAGCGGCGGTTTAGGGGTTAACATGTTTATTATAGCTTGCGGTGGGCTCCGGGAGCGGCGGTTTAGGGGTAATAAGTTTATTATAGTTGCGGTGTGCTCCGGGAGCGGCGGTTTAGGTGGGAATAACTTTATTTAGTGCGGCGGTGTAGGGGGGGACAGATTAGGGGTGTTTAGACTCGGGGTACATGTTAGGGTGTTAGGTGCAGACGTTTCCCATAGGAATGAATGGGATGTCTGGCAGCAGCGAACATGAACTTTAGCTATGGTCAGACTCCTATTGATTCCTATGGGATCCGCCACCTCCAGGGCGGCGGATTGAAAACCAGGTACGCTGGGCCGGAAAAGTGCCGAGCGTACCTGCTAGTTTTTTGATAACTAGCAAAAGTAGTCAGATTGTGCCGCACTTGTGTGCGGAACATCTGGAGTGACGTAAGAATCAATTTGTGTCGGACTGAGTCCGGCGGATCGAAGCTTACGTCACTAAATTCTACTTTTGCCGGTCTCTAGCCTTTGATAACTAAGGCGAATCAGCTTCGCCACAAATACGTTGCGGAATTCCAGCGTATTTGAGGTTGACGGCTTGATAACTACCCCCCAGTGTATCTATCAGTAATAGTGCATTGCCAGTTGCAGTTCCCTCAACTTCTAATGTGCATGATATACCTGTAAATTTTAAAGAATTTGTTTCTGATTCTATCCTGAAGGCTTTGTCTGCATTTCCACCTTCTAATAAATGTAAAAGGTCTTTTAAAACTTCTCATTTAGTTGATGAAATTTCAAATGACCAACAACATAATAATTTATCGTCTTCTGATGAGGATCTATCTGATACAGAAGATCCTTCCTCAGACATTGACACTGACAAATCTACTTATTTATTTAAAATAGAGTATATGTGTTCTTTATTAAAAGAAGTGTTAATTACTTTGGATATTGAGGTAACCAGTCCTCTTGACGTTCAGTCTAATAAACGTTTAAATGCTGTTTTTAAACCTCCTGTGGTTTCTCAAGGGGTTTTCCTATTCCTGAGGCTATTTCTGATATGATTTCTAAGGAATGGAATAAGCCAGGTACTTCTTTTATTCCTTCAAGGTTTAAAAAATTGTATCCTTTACCAGCAAAATCTATAGAGTTTTGGGGAAAAATCCCCAAAGTTGATGGGGCTATTTCTACTCTTGCTAAACGTACCACTATTCCTATGGAAGATAGTACTTCCTTTAAGGATCCTTTAGATAGGAAGCTTGAATCTTATCTAAGGAAGGCCTATTTATATTCAGGTCATCTTCTCAGACCTGCTATTTCTTTGGCTAATGTTGCGGCTGCATCAACTTTCTGGTTGGAGAATTTAGCGTAACAGGAATTGGATTCTGACTTATCTAGTATTATTCGCTTACTGCAATATGCTAATCATTTTATTTGTGATGCTATTTTTGATATTATCAAAATTGATGTTAGATCCATGTCTTTAGCTATTTTAGCTAGAAGAGCTTTGTGGCTTAAATCTTGGAATGCTGATATGACATCTAAATCTAGATTACTATATCTTCCTTTCCAAGGTAATAATTTATTTGGTTCTCAGTTGGATTCTATTATTTCAACTGTCACTGGGGGAAAGGGAGTTTTTCTGCCTCAGGATAAAAAACCTAAGGGTAAATCTAAGGCTTCTAACCGTTTTCGTTCCTTTCGTCAGAATAAGGAACAAAAACTCAATCCTCCCCCCAAGGAATCTGCTTCCAATTGGAAGCCTTCCTCAAATTGGAATAAATCCAAGCCATTTAGGAAACCAAAGTCATCCCCTAAGTCTGCATGAAGGTGCGACCCTCATTCCAGCTCAACTGGTAGGGGGCAGATTAAGGTTTTTCAAGGATATTTGGATAAAATCTGTCCAAAATCAATGGATTCAGAGCATTGTCTCTTAAGGGTATCAAATAGGATTCAGAGTAAGACCTCCTGTGAGAAGATTTTTTCTCTCACGTATCCCAGCAAATCCAGTAAAAGCACAGGCTTTCCTGAAGTGTGTTTCAGACCTGGAGTCTTCAGGGGTAATCATGCCAGTTCCTCTTCTGGAACAAGGTTTGGGGTTTTATTGAAATCTATTTATTGTCCCAAAGAAGGAAAATTTATTCAGACCAGTTCTAGATCTGAAAATTTTGAATCGTTATGTAAGAGTCCCAACTTTCAAGATGGTGACTATAAGGACTATTCTGCCTTTTGTTCAGCGAGGACATTATATGTCCACAATAGACTTGCAGGATGCATACCTTCATATTCCAATTCATCCAGAACATTATCAGTTTCTGCTCTTCCATTTGGCCTAGCAACAGCTCCAAGAATCTTTTCAAAGGTTCTGGGTGCCCTACTCTCTGTAATCAGAGAACAGGGTATTGTGGTGTTTCCTTATTTGGACGATATCTTGGTACTAGCTCAGTCTTTACGTACTGCAGAATCTCACACGAATCAACTAGTGTTGTTTCTTCGGAAACATGGTTGGAGGATCAATTTACCAAAAAGTTTCTTGATTCCTCAGACAAGGGTCACCTTTTTAGGCTTCCAGATAGACTCTGTCTCTAACAGACAAGAGATGTTTAAAATTGGTTGCAGCCTGCCGGCACCTTCAGTCTCAGTCATTCCCTTCAGTGGTTATGTGCATGGAAGTTTTAGGTCTCATGACTGCAGCATCGGACGCGATCCCCTTTGCTTGTTTTCACATGAGACCTCTACAGCTTTGTATGCTGAAACAATGGTGCAGGGATTACACAAAGATATCACAATTAATATCCTTAAATCCCAATGTACGACACTCTCTGACATGGTGGATAGATCACCATCATTTAGTTCAAGGGGCTTCTTTTGTTCGGCCAACCTGGACTGTGATCACAACAGATGTGAGTCTTGCAGGTTGGGGAGCTGTTTGGGGATCTCTGACAGCACAAGGGGTTTGGAAATCTCAAGAGGCGAGATTACCAATAAATATTTTAGAACTCCGTGCAATTCCCAGAGCTCTTCAGTTTTGGCCTCTGTTAAAGAGAGAACCATTCATTTGTTTTCAAACAGACAATATCGCAACAGTGGCATATGTCAATCATCAGGGTGGGACTCACAGTCCCCAAGCTGTGAAAGAAGTATCTCGGATACTTGCTTGGGCGGAATCCAGCTCCTGTCTAATCTCTGCGGTGTATATCCCAGGTGTAGACAATTGGGAGGCTGATTATCTCAGCCACCAGACTTTACATCCAGGGGAGTGGTCTCTCCATACAGATGTTTTTTTTCAGATTGTTCAGATGTGGGGTTTTCCAGAGATAGATCTCATGGCCTCTCATCTAAACAAAAAACTTCCCAGATCCTGTCCAGGTCCAGGGATGTTCAGGCAGAAGCAGTGGATGCACTGACACTTCCTTGGTGTTATCATCCTGCTTACATTTTCCCACCTCTAGTTCTCCTTCCAAGTGTGATCTCCAAAATAATCATGGAACAATCATTTGTGTTGCTGGTGGCGACAGCATGGCCACACAGGTTTTGATATGCGGATCTGGTTCAGATGTCCAGTTTCCTGCCTTGGCCACTTCCGTTACGGCCAGACCTACTATCTCAAGGTCCGTTTTTTCATCAGGATCTCAAATCATTAAATTGGAAGATATGAAGAAAGAGAAGCGCAGCAGGAAGGTATGGAAGGTGTGGAAATTGAACGCTTAGTACTAAGTCATAGAGGTTTCTCTGACTCAGTGATTAATACTATGTTACAAGCTCGTAAATCTGTCTCTAGAAAGATTTATTACAGAGTTTGGAAAATTTACATTTCATGGTGTTCTTCTCATAAATTCTCCTGGCATTCTTTTAGAATTCCTAGAATTTTACAGTTTCTTCAGGATGGTTTGGATAAGGGTTTGTCTGCAAGTTCCTTGAAAGGACAAATCTCTGCTCTTTCTGTTTTATTTCACAGAAAGATTGCTATACTTCCTGATATACACTGTTTTGTACAGGCTTTAGTTCGTATTAAGCCTGTCATTAAATCAATTTCTCCTCCTTGGAGTCTTAATTTGGTTCTGAAGGCTTTACAGGCTCCTCCATTTGAACCTATGCATTCTTTGGACATTAAACTACTTTCTTGGAAAGTGTTGTTCCTTTTGGCCATCTCTTCTGCTAGAAGAGTTTCTGAGCTATCTGCTCTTTCTTGTGAGTCTCCTTTTCTGTTTTTTTCATCAGGATAAGGCAGTTTTGCGGACTTCTTTTCAATTTTTACCTAAGGTTGTGAATTCTAACATTAATAGAGAAATTGTTGTCCCTTCCTTGTGTCCTAATCCTAAGAATTTTTTGGAAAGATCCTTACATTCTTTGGATGTGGTAAGAGCTTTGAAATATTATGTGGAAGCTACTAAAGATTTCAGGAAGACTTTCAGTCTATTTGTTTTATTTTCTGGTCCTAGGAAAGGTCAGAAGGCTTCTGATATTTCCTTAGCTTCTTGGTTGAAACTTTTGATTCATCAAGCTTATTTGGAGTCGGGTCAGGCCCCGCCTCAGAGAATTACAGCTTATTCTACTAGATCAGTCTCTACTTTGTGGGCTTTTAAGAATGAAGCTTCAGTTGATCAGATTTGCAAAGCGGCAACTTGGTCCTCTTTGCATACATTTACTAAATTCTACCGTTTTTATGTATTTGCTTCTTCGGAAACAGTTTTTGGTAGAAAAGTTCTTCAGGCAGCTGTTTCAGTTTGATTCTTCTGCTTTTGATTTAAGTTTTTTTCTTTCAATTATGAAAATAAACTTATTTTTCTGGTTGTGGATTAATTTTTTCAGCGGAAGATGGCTGTTTTTATTTTATTCCCTCCCTCTCCAGTGACTCTTGAGTGGAGATCCACATCTTGGGTATTGCTATACCATACGTCACTAGCTCATGGACTCTTGCTAATTACATGAAAGAAAACATAATTTATGTAAGAACTTACCTGATAAATTCATTTATTTCATATTGCCAAGAGTCCATGAGGCCCACCCTTTTATGGTGGTTATGATCTTTTTGTATAAAGCACAATTATTTCCAAATTTCCTTTGTTGATGCTTTCTACTCCTTTCTTTATCACCCCACTGCTTGGCTATTCGTTAAACTGAATTGTGGGTGTGGTGAGGGGTGTATTTATAGGCATTTTGAGGTTTGGGAAACTTTGCCCCTCCTGGTAGGATTGTATATCCCATACGTCACTAGCTCATGGACTCTTGCCAATATGAAAGAAATACATTTATCAAATAAGTTCTTACATAAATTATGTTTTTTAACTTATTTGTGTACTCAATAAATTGTTTATTGTAATCGTTTGATAATATTGCATTAGGTCCAGACCCAGCCTTCGTATAGTTGGCGCTTTGGTATACCTTATTAGTTTAATATTTAACTAATGTTTGCGAGGCGGGAGTGCAGCGGTTTAGGGGTTGATATATTTATTATAGTGGCGGCAATGTCTGGTTCGGCAGATTCGGGGTTAAAAATTTTATTTTAGTGTTTGCAAAGTGGGGGGCCTCGGTTTAGGGGTTAATAGGTAGTTTATGGGTTTTAGTGTACTTTTTAGCACTTTAGTTAAGAGTTTTATGCTACGGCATTGTAGTGTAAAACTCTTAACTACTGACTTTAAAATGCGGTATCAGTGTTGACAGGAAAGGGTCTACCTCTCACTTTTTGGCAGACTCGTAATACCGGCGCTATGCAAGTCCCATTGAAAAAATAGGATACGCAATTGACGTAAGTGGATTTGCGGTATTTCCAAATCTGGCCAAAAAAAAAAGTGAGCGGTACACCTGTACCTTCAAGACTCGAAATACCAGCGGGTGTTAAAAAGCAGCGTTGGGACCGGCCAACGCTGCTTTTTAAGCCTAACGCACAACTCGTAATCTAGCTGATAGTACATATAAACAATGTAATAATATAATGAAGTAATACATAAAAACAAGGAAATTTGCAAACTATTGGAGATCCACAAACGTAAGAAGTCCACTCCCTATGTCTTGCCAGACTATTAGACAAACAACACGTTTTGAGGTTCCACCTCTTCATCAGGTTTCTTGTTTTAGATTAAAGGGACATTGAACACCAAATAAATGCTAGATAGAATGATGCATTCAAAGAAACTATTAGTTTGACAATAACATATAGATGTATTTTTTTTAAAGTTTAATTAGCTGTTTAAATAGCGACAAAATAAGTATAAAGTTTTAGGGGCCGATTTAACAAGGGCCAAATGGCCCTGAATATAACTGTTTCCGCAAGAGCTTTCAGGACCATGTCCGCTCACACTTTGTTCATTCGGCCCCTTAGTGTCTATAAAACAATGGGAGCTGCCATGTTGTAACTTAGGTTACCTTCTCTGCTGAAGCCAATTAGGGACAGTTATAAATAGGTCACTAGAGTGTGCAGCCAATGACTGTGTGGAATATAACAGTGTTCTGCACTTCCATCTCTAATAGGAACTGAAAAGCTCACAATTTCACAATTAAATTACAGGAAATTGGGACAAAATAAATAATGAAAATATATTGCAGAGTTTTTTTTTAATATATAAAATTTATCATTGTATATTACCATCTCAAAGTGTTTAATGCCCATTAAATGGTGAGAAACAAATTATATGTAATAGTTTAAGTAACCCTTGATTGTCATGAATCCAAATGTTACCAAATTAGGGTTCTTTTCCAATTTTTTAGAAAAGCTCTTTGAATGGACTTAAACAGTGCAATAAATTAAAACTTATGTAAAAACAGAAAGAGCAATTGATTTGTAGTCAATAACTAAAGAATGACAATAGCCGCACTAGAGCTGCCAGAATAATTTGTGTTTATGTTTTGTTTTAACGTTATATAAACCCCATCACCTACATGTCAAACCAATCTATACATAAGTAAAAACGTTTCCTAAAAAGCATAAATAATTTAAAAAGCACGAATGACTTTCACAAACTCACAGAGGAAAGGATTGACTGAAGAGTAACGAGGAAACACTACCAAGGAATAACGGCACCTGGAAGTGAGGAGGAAGGGACCCAGCTTAATGACATGCAGGCATATTGTTTACACTTTTAAAGGGACAGTCTAGTCAAAATTCATGATTCAGATAGGGCATGTAAGTTTAAACAACTTTCCATTTTACTTTTATCATCACCCTGAAGGCCGCCTCTAATCTCAGTGCATTTCGACAGTTCTTCACAGTTAGAGGGCGTTAGTTCAGGTGTACCATATAGATAACATTGTGCTCACGCCTGTGGAGTTACCTAGGAGTCAGCACTAATAGTCTTTCAAAAGTACTGAAATAAGGGGGCAGTCTACAGAAGCTTAGATACAGTTAATCACAGAGGTACCAAGTATATTAATACAATTGTGTTGGTTATGCAAAACTGGGGAATGGGTAATAAAGCGATTATCTATCTTTTTAAACAATAACAATTCTGGTGTAGACTGTGGCCACTATTTAACAAGGTCTGGCGGACCTGTTCCGACAGTGCGGATCAGGTCCGCCAGACCTCGCTGAATACGGAGAGCAATACGCTCTCCGTATTCAGCATTGCACCAGCAGCTCACAAGAGCTGCTGGTGCAACGCCGCCCCCTGCAGACTCGCGGCCAATGGGCCGCGTGCAGAGAGGTGTCAATCAACCCGATCGTTCTTGATCGGGTTGATTTCCGGCGATGTCTGTCCGCCTGCTCAGAGCAGGCGGACAGGTTATGGAGCAGCGGTCTTTGTGACCGCTGCTTCAAAACTTCTGTTTCTGGCGAGTCTGAAGACTCGCCAGAAACAGGGGCCATAAAGCTCCTTATGGAGCTTGTTAGATAGGCCCCTGTTTCTTTAAAGGTACAGAGAAGTATCACAGATACAACTGTGGATACAAACAATGCCAGAATCACAGTACCCGCAGGATCCCTATGTATCCAGGATTTGCCACACTGAGGTTACTTTCTCAAGTGTCCATTTGGCCAATAAGGAACTCATATCTGGCTGCATTTAATCTCAGAACCTTTCAACCTCTATGTAGCATTTGGAGCGTGCAGGTGCACTAAGCCAGTGTTTCTCAACCACGGTCCTCAAGTTCCCACCAACAGTCCAGGTTTTCATTATAGCTGAACTAGAGCACAGGTGAAATAATCAGCTGATCAGTAACCATGGTTACTAACCTGCTCTCACCCATCAGCTGATTATATCACCTGTGCACTAGTACAGCTATAATGAAAAGCAGGACTGTTAGGTGTACTTGAGGACCGCGGTTGGGAAACACTGCACTAAGAGCTCATTACAGTTTTGGACATAGCTACTGACACAAGCAGTTCAGTTGTTTTGGGGCATCATATATGCATTAAGTGCCTTCTAACCTATGAGACTGTATACACTGGATAATTGCCCAAATAAGAACCTATAGATATTCTGCTTTTTAGGAAAAAGTTTTTAACTGTTTCCGCGCAAGCCTTCAGGGTCGCCGGAAACAGAAGTTATGAAGCAGCGGTCTAATTGGCCGCAAATCTGCAGGGGGTGGTATTGCACCAGCAGTTTACCAGAACTGCTGGTGCAATAATAAATGCAGAGACTGTATGCTGTCAACATTTATCAATGTGCGGCGAACATGATCTGATATTGTGGATCATATCCGCTGCACATCAATAAATGCCGACAGCATACGCTCTCTGCATTTATTATTGCACCAGCAGTTCTGGTGATTCGTGGCCAATCAGCAGGGGGTGTCAATCAACCCGATCGTATTGGATTGGGTTGATTTTTGGCGATGTCTGTCCGCCACCTCAGAGCAGGGCGGACAGGTTATGGATCTAGGAGAAAGGAGACAGAGGCGCCAATAGGTTATGGACTTTAGATTGCTGCTTCATAACTTGTGTTTCTGGAGAGCCTGAAGGCTCGCCAGAAACACGGGACATTAAGTTCCATACAGAGCTTGATAAATAGGCCCCTATATCTGAATCATGAAAGAAAAAGTTAGGAATTCATGTTCCTTTAAGCTTCTGGTTTTACAGTCGAAGAGTCTTTTGATAACAATAATTTTGCCCTTTATTTTTTTATCTAGCTGTCTGCTTATGCAGATATAAATACTGAATATGTTAAAAAACAACTCTGAATTAGGAAAGCTCTTTTATAAATGTTAAATTATGCAGGTTGCTAAGAACGTCTGTTATATTGCAGCGCACTATAGAGTCGTGATAATTGGTTGTTTGCCTCCTATTAATTTCTCTGCATGTAACTGCCGATCCTGATCTTAGGACAATAACATACTGTGCACAAATGGACAGCTTGCGTCGGTGGAGTGCAATCATTTCCATATGACTCCATTACGGAGCATGTAATGCACAGAATTAAGAGTTTTGTATTAAAATATTGATATGATATTATATTTGTTCTCATCTTCAGACAGAATTAATCTTTTCATTCCCTGACAAGGTGATCTTGTTGCTTATTTATTAGTGTATTAAGCACTGAAGAAATAAAATTAAGGGTTAGGAAATGGCAGAGCGCACATTATTTATTTATACCATCCAGCACTTGTGGCTAGGTATTAAAGACACAGGAGGTAGTGGGGAGTCATTGACATTTTGTGGTCTAGGGCCATGTCGGGAGGGGTGGGGTTAGAGGTGGCGAATGTGATGGATCATGGGTGTTTCCTGTCCATTGGTGGGTGTATCTCGAGCTTTGTGGGTATGTCTGATTGATCTGTAGATGGTTTATATGTAAGAGTTAATAAGGGAAAAACAATAATCATTTAGTACTATAACTCACTTTATGCACTTACAGAGGGGTAGTTGCACTATGGAGATTCACTTATTTATGAGTTTGCAAGAGTAAGCAACAAAAAAGAGTGCTAACCCCTCATTACATTAGGAGATAGTTACATGTAGTAGTGTATGTATTAAAACAAGGTGAATTGAATATTGCTATTCATAATCTCACTTTAATAAACAGAATTAAGACACACTGATGTTTAAAAACACTTAAACTCTGCCACAAAGTAATTGCTGAGTGGGAATATCAAGTACAGTGGAATGGATCGTTAATAATAACACACTGGCTAAATACAGCATATGAAGGATTAATAATTATTGGGGCTATAGTTCAGGTCTAATGCTAGTATGATGCTAATACATCTTTAACCAATCCAATCAGTTGGGTATGTCAGACAGTCAAGCATGCCGAGAAGCAGTCACACAATATTCCCTGTTGTAACGTCTCAACTAAACTCCTTCTATAGCGGGAGTTATATTAAAGATTATCTTGCCCTGTACAATAAACCATATAAGGTGACCAGAGTTGGTGATCACATATAAAAAATATAATAATTCAACCACACACGTAAATATCCTAATTGCGTTCAGAGCAAGCTGATTAAAATTGGGAGAGACAGCGCTCTCAGAAGCCGGTCCCCTGACACGTGTTTCAATGACATGCTTCCTCAGAGCGTTGTCTCTCCGAATTTTAATCAGCTTACTCTGAACGCAATTAGGATATTTACGTGTGTGGTTGAATTATTATATTTTGTTTATATGTGATCACCTTATATGGTTTATTGTTATTAATAACAAGTACAGGGCAAGATAATCTTTAATATAACTCCCGCTATAGAAGGAGTTTAGTTGAGACGTTACAACAGGGAATGTTGTGTGACTGCTCCTCTGCATGTTTGACTGACATACCCAACCGATTGGATTGGTTAAAGATGTATTAGCATCATACTAGCATTAGACCTGAACTATAGCCCCAATAATTATTAATCCTTCATATGCTGTTTTTAGACAGTGTGCTATTATTAGCAATCCATTCCACTGTACTTGATATTCCCACTCAGCAATTACTTTGGGGCAGAGTTTAAGTGTTTTTAAAGATCAGTGTGTCTTAATTCTGTTTAATAAAGTGAGATTATTAATAGCAATATTCAATTCACCCTGTTTTAATACATACACTACTACATGTAACTATCTCCTAATGTAATGAGGGGTTAGCACTCTTTTTTGTTGCTTACTCTTGCAAACTCATAAATAAGTCGTCTGTAGATGGGCCTCAGGGAAATTCTGCAAAATAGGGACAAATGGCTGTCTTAATGGGACATTAAACACTTGTGAAAAGAACATAAGGGATTAAAGGCTTACAGTTCATTACCAGCAGAGAGGGAACCACTAACATAAATAACCATAACTTATAATAACTTATAACTATACTTAACTATTAAATAAAGACACAACACTTATCTTTGTGGGTAAATTTTTAACCGTCACACGTAAACATAAAATTTAGGAGCCGACAAGGCTAGGCTGGCGGCAAGCAAGAGTTGACTAACCCAGTGCTACTGCAGGTCAGCGGCCCTAAACGGAGACTGCAGCAGAGGGGAGGGTCCCCTCTGCCCTGGGAGATGCTACTGAGGGATGCAAGCTGATGGACCCACCCACAAGGGGAAGGAGGGGCACCCCATGTGCACCTGAGGCTATCCACCCCTCCCGCTTTTAGATTGGCCATCACTCCCCCCGTTCACCCTCTCCCATGCAACAGGGCCGCAACCTCCCACCACAAGATAACATCTCAGATGGTATACTTGCCGCCACCACTAATCACCACAACCTGACTTACAGGCAGGGAATAAGTGACCTTCGAATATTACTAATAAATATATCTAAGGCTATGTTCTCTAAATGTACCTTATCCTTTCTATAATTTTCAGTCTTGTCAGCCGATAAGGCCTCGTGTCTAACCACGAAACCTCCCTGCTCTGTGACAGTCCTGCCAATAGTTGAGTTCATCTTCTTCCTAACCCTGTAGGCTGCACTATGGGAGGACATGTGTCTCCATTCCAGTCTTGGGATAATGTTTGACCAACCCAGAACAAGCTATGTCTGCCTGCATGATCTTAATAAACTGCAGAACTGGAAGGGCACCTAAATCATTCCCCCCTAAGTGCAGGATGATAATATGAGGTTTCCCCCAACTAACCAGGGCCTCGGACAGAAGGGAGGGGAGTCTAGGCCAGCACATACCCCTTTCACCCAACCACCTAACTGATGCTTTGGCAGGGGAAACCCCAAGGCTCTGACCACCGGAGAGGGACAAGCACCAGATCGAAAGGCCAGTGCACATAGGAGTGTCCTACGATCCAAATCCTTGTAGCGCCTTGGGATACTCCTAAAAAAACAAAGAAAGTTAGTAACTGTGACTGGAAAAAAGGAACATTTAAACAAGTGGCTGAACATAAGACCTGTATTTATTGGAGCGCCACCTGCCTAAGCGCTTAATGGAGTCTACGGAATCCCTCGATATCGCTGCATTAGTCGCTGCACCTATCCAAAAGGAATGCAGAGCTATTTTAGAAGCATCAAAACCCGCCAAGGTAGCAGCGCGATCCAGGATTCTACGAAACTGGAAAAGGGAGAATGAGGAGCCATTTTCGTGTATGAGGAAGCGGCCTTGGACTGAGGGGCAGATGGCTAAATATTGGTTTACTAATTTCACCGGGCAGCAACTACCAGGCATTTTGGAAATGGTCAACCATATCCCCCGGCCTTGCTGGTCCATTTTGGAACGAGGAAGGAAAAGCAAAATTGAGTCGGGGAGGCTTTAATATAATGGAGTTGAATGCCCTTGCTGTTGCACTGCCTCGATGGAGAAACCAGCTCGCCTATGCGAAGAGCAGCGGAGTACGCCAAGACAAAAGCAGACCGGAATAGGAGGAGCTGTTATGAAGAGGAACACACTGCTTCCAAGACCGAGACCAGCTTCTCCAGGCGGTCCCGGGTAATGGGCTCACGGATATATTTTTGTTGTGGCTGTGAACGGCCCCAGCCTTTAACCACTTGTCGCACAAAAAATGAATTAGTGGGATCAGGTAGTGCAAGTGTCCGGTAGAAAAATGCGAGAGCAGCTAGGCGAGCCTGAATGGCACCGAGGCGTGCCCCTTCAGACCACAAACTCACCAGCCAATTACACAAAGTGCCTTGAGAAGCTGCAGCCACCTCCACCTTCTGTTCATGGCAAAAGGACTCCCATTCCCTCCATGACCTGACATAAGAGCACCAGGTGGATGGGGCTAATGACGCCCGGACTAATGGGAGCAGGGATATCCAGGATTCAGAAGCTGCCAAAGGAAACCTGGACAAGGTAAGCCTAGTCTAGCAGCGCAAGGGGAAAGACGCCTAAAGGTCACCCAATCAAATCTGGAAAGAGCGTCAGCAATTTCATTGTTCACCCCAGGGACGTGCTGCGCCTGAAACTGAATGTTAAGTTCCAGACAATGTAACACCAAATGTCGTAACAAACAAACGACTGCGGCCGTTGTGGCAGACAGTCTATTAATCGCATGCACGACACTTAGGTTATCTGTCCAGAAGATAATACTTCTGTTTGAAAACAGCTTATCCCAGAGCTCAATGGCCAGAACTATTGGGAACAATTCCAGGAGCGTGAGATTGCAGGTTAACCCTCGGGCCCTCTAATCATCAGGCCAAGGGCCCGCACTCCACCCCCCCTGAAAGTACGCCCCATAGCCTCCGGACCATGCCGCATCTGAACAGGTGCAGGAGCTGACTAGAGATTGGGTCGGAGCTCCACAAGCGAATTCCATTAAAGTGCTGCAAGAAAGACTTCCATACCTTTAGGTCAGCAATCATCCCTCCAGAAATTTATATTTTTTTCTGACAGGTTGACTTTCCCAGATAATTTACTTTCTAACCTGCGATTGAATACCCTCCCCATGGGGATAACCCTACAGACGAAGTTCAAAAGGCCAAGAAGGGACTGTAATTGCTTAAGAGTAAGGGACTTAGAGGAAACAGCTGCTTTAACCGCCTCCAACATACTCTGCACCTTGTCCAGGGGTAGTCTGCAAATAATCTTTTCTGTGTCAATTTCTATGCCCAAGAATGTTAAACTGGTAACGGGACCCTGAGATTTCTCCCCAGCAAGAGGGACCCCAAAAAAAGGACATGAGCTATTGCATTATGTTCATTGCATCTAAGCAATAGTCTGAACCCTTCTGACCTATGATCAAAAAATCATCCAGGTAGTGAGCTATGCAATCCCTGCCTACCTTATGAGCCACGGCCCAGTGCACAAATGTGCTGAACTTTTCAAATAAAGCACAAGAAATGGCACAGCCCATAGGCAGGCAGCGATCTACATAGAAATCACCTTCAAATTGACATCCCATAAGTGGAAAGGCAGAAGGATGTAGGGGCTATAACCTAAATGCAGCTTCAATATCTAATTTCGCTAACAAAGCACCCCTCCCAACTCCCTGGACTGGCTACATCGCGCTGTCGAAAGATTGATAGCGCACCAAGCTAAGCTCTGGATCGATAGCATCGTTCACTGAGCTCCCTTTGGGGTAGGAAAGGTGCTGTATCAAACCAAATTTTCCTGGCTCCTTTTTTGGGACTACTCCTAATGGTGAGACAACCAAGTCACAAAATGGCAGGGAAGGGAAGGGCCCTATCATGCGACCGAGGTGTAATTCTTTGTCTAGTTTTTGCTTCATTATGTGAGGGTATTCATATACCGAGCGCAGGTTCCGATGCTTAACCGAACCTCTGATAACCACATTGACTGGGATCATAAACCCATTGTTAAACCCTTCCCATAATAAATGAGCAGCAGATCGGGGTAGTCCCGCAGCCATAATTCAAGCACGTGTGCCCTCACTGGGGAGGGAGCACTTTTGTATATCTGGGTACTAATACTTGTATTTTCCCTTTTCTTGCAATCGCATCCTGGGTGCAATCCACCACAGAATTTGCAATTATGCCTGAAACCACATGAGCCTCCCTTATCACACTTATTCTCCTGGAATGCCCAGCAAGATCCACCCCTGCGTTTTTGCTTCTGGGTCCGAAAGGGCTGCGAGGATGCAGAGATGGACATAGAGGGAGAACACTGAGGGCCCAGGCGCTGCCAAAGATGGGTGTCCGTGTAATCAAATGTAAGCACCGGGTTACCTGCCATCTTGTGCCTGAACTCTGAGTCATAATCCCTCCAGGCCCTCTCACTATATTTTCTCTGTATCCAGTGAATTGAATCGGTGTATTTTAAAATGGCATGGTTCTGATTTGGATACCTTTCTAGATAGCAAGACGTAAACACCCTAAAACAGATGAGCCATTCCTCAAAAGTTTCTGGACGCTTAAATCTCTTAGGGCCAGTGCCATCCAAGCTCTTCTCCTTTTGCTTGTAAGCTTCAGGAGATAACTCAAAAATATTTACATATTTCCCTTGTTGTATTTTTTTAATAACCTTAGGCTTCAAATGAGCATGTAGTGAGGGTATGTACAAAGGGATTGTATCCCCATGTAAGGCTACTTTGCGCTCAGGGATAATGCTAAAAGGAGTACCCTGAACAGGATTACCTTGGAGTGCTGACTGCGTAGCTACAGGGGGTAACATGGTTTGCATGACTACTGGAGGTGTCGGGATTGGGACTGTGGTAGGTTGCCTAAACCCCCCCCACCGACTGCATCTCAAGCCACATCTTCTTTACCATATTAAACATTATTTTTTGGCCCCTTCCCCTTAATCCTAGAGAAGTGTCACTACCCGAGTCAGATTCAGATACAGAAGAGTCAGCTGAGTCAGACCTATCGTGTGTGAAAACAAGTGTGTTTTGTCCATTATATGCAATTTTACTTGAATGCTTGGCAGAAGATGAGGGTTCCCGTCCTGTTTGCTCCGAAGTTGTTTGAACTGCAGCAGCCTGTTGGACCTGGGCAGTCTGAGTCACTGAAACTGATGTCTGTAGCGAAGTGCCTGGCAGGGTGGATGTATCCTGAGCTGTAGCCATAGCTGTGGATGGAGTTTGCGGCTGTATCACCCCCTGCAAAAGAGAAAACAATTTGCAAGCATTGCGAACTTGGGGAATGGCAGGAGCTGCTACAGTGTCATTTTGTGAAACCTGATTGTGTGTCCTCTCTTGATGCTCACCTTCGTGGAGCCGAGGAGCGATGGACCGTTGCGCTTGGGGACCATGCAGCGACTGACTTCCGGTGATGTAACCGGAAGGGGCGGGGTGCTTGACGTCAACTTCCGGAGGATCGCATGGACCAACCGGAATGGCGGAGGATGTCGCAGAGGGGACATTGCTGCCGCTATGGAGACCAGAAGTGCAGAGACCGCCGATGCTGCTGCTGGAGGGACAGAAGCGAACAAGGACTCCACCGAAGCTGCAGGTAAGATGGAGGTTGCAGGGAGAGGCTGCGGATATGTATGGCTTGTAGGCCCTGAACCACCAATGATGCACGTAGACGCCATATTTGCAGGATACGTGTCAGGCACTGAATCACCAATGGTAGCAGATAGGCGCAAGGGGGTGATAGGAGGCCCTGAACCACCAATGATGGGATCATTATTACTAGGTGGATCCGTATTGACATGGGGTGTACCAGGCCCTGAGCCACCAACGATCGCAGCATTGCAAGGAGTAGTGGGATCCACACTATGCCCCAAATTAGGTCCAAGGGCATCCAAACTGATCACAGCAGGCCCGATGTCGGCAATTGTGTGTGGCCTAATTGCTGATGGTATTCAGGGGATTCTGGAACCGTAGTTAGTATACTGTGTGTTTGAATACATCTGCCTGCCTCATATGTCTAATAGTGGGCTGACTAGGAGGGATCACATCCCCTATATTATCAATATTTTCCAAGGTACTTATCAGCTTTCTCCTTGTAGGTGACTGAAACTGTAGCTCTTGAAGCGAACTGGAGGCAGGATGGATCGTCTGTAATGATGCATGTTGACTTGGATGAGGCCTAGCAGTCTGAAGAAATATTAGAAACGTCTCTGCTTCAGGATAACAGGAGAAGAGGGAAAGGGAACTGAAAGCTGCACTTTTTAAAGGTCAGGAAGGGGCTCCTCCCCAAACTTGCAACAATGTTGCACTAGCTTCACTACCCAGCCCTCTACTCCTATCTCACTCCCTACAGCCTTAACCCTTAGGTTGCTACAGTCCCATGCTGGTCCTTAGACTAAGGACGTGCGGTGATAGGAGGCAGGGGAGGCTCCGCCTCCCCTGTCAAATTAGAGAAAAAAAAGTTTTTATTTCTGATTATTAATGTTAAAAAATATATATTTTACTTTTTTTTTTTGCCCCCCCCACCGGCGCCACCCGATGCTGTGATTCCAATTCCAAATAATTAATTTCCAACAGAACATCTGACATCCATGTTGTGCAATAAGGAGGCAGTGAGCTGTACCGCTGCCCTCCATGATTGCGCAACCTGGATGCTTAAATATCTTCTTAGCTCACTTTGAGCTAAGCGCCACCCAGTGGTGGCTTACCGGGCCCCATACAAGCTCCAATAGAGGCGGTTCTAAAAACCGCCTCTATAATGGAGCAGCTAGATTTCATCCAATCAGCAGCATCTGTCTGCTGGTCTTGGGCTGACTGTCTGAATCATCGGCTGTGACGTCACACATGCGGGAAGAGCAGGCTGCAGTGTAAGGACTGAGGGAGCTGCTGCTGCGTGTGCGCCGTAGAAGAGCTAGGAGCCGAGCCAGCCAGCCACCTGGACTCACACTGTCCTGACTCCCTGGCTGCCTGTCACTACACTGTCACACGACTTCTGTATGATCCAGAGCGCTGAGCTAGCCGAAAGGAGCTGGAGGAGACAGTTGGAGTAATTCCATCCAGAGTGCAAAGTAAAAATACTTTATACTACTAAATATGTTGACACATATGTGTAAATACTGCATATTGCGCTATTACTTTACATCAGTTTATTTTTGCGTGGGATCTTGATGATGGAGAGTTTTGTCAAAAAATAATATCTGGTGGTAATATGACTGTATATAAGATATGTAGAACATGACTTGAGGGCACATTTTTCGTTATTACATCTATGTCAGAGTCAGAGTAACAAAGCAGCCCCCTCGTAGACAGGTTCCTATAGAGGATTCTGCAGAGCTCACAGTTTGCTGTATCAGACAGAAGTCACAGAACACACAGGCAGGATGTGGGGCAAAGTATATTCATTTAATGTGGGACATGTGGTCACAGTCCGGCCGTTTGAAGGAGTGGGCAAACAGGGCTACTGCCTGGGGCACCACAGGTTCATTTGGGGATGAACTGGGAGCAAACAGTCACTATTGTATTTATATAAACTGAGTTTTTATGAATCTGCACATTTGTGTTAATGTGTACACATTTCCTTCAGTGTCTGGTGTTCAGCAGCCTCTCCTCCTACCTTACACATTCCTCCTCCCCCCGCCTGGTTGTAGGCACTGCCCCCTTCTCTCTCAGTCCTGGTTGTGTGTGTAGAAAACAGATGCCACTTCAGAGATCTAATGTGCGTGTCAGTCAGATAGTATAATGATGAGGCTCCCACACTGCTTCAGTGAATCATCACGCTGTCATAGATTTTTTTTTAGCTCCTCATTAACCCTTTCAAAACAGCACTGGTTTGCACAGAACTTGTTTTGGCTTCATAATGCATTAAGTCCCACTATCCACAGCAATCTACTGAAACCCTCTTTAAGCTAATAATATGCCTGGTCCCTTGAAGTTCAAGGGACCAGGCTAATTATTAATTTATTATATCATTAGTTTCTTTGTAATTCATTTTCTGAGTTACTTCAATATTTGTAAAAGCTCCATTTATTCTTTAGTCCCTCAATTTGTACTTCCTGCCACTCCACAAACATCAAGATTTGCTTCCACCTATCCTGCTCATCCTGTATAATTTATTAAAGAGCCTAACTGCTCAGGTCACCTGCCATAAAATAAAGGGTAATTCTTTTCTTGCTTCACTGCTTCCCACTAATTTAACTTTTAGTTGCTAGACTGCTTTGCTCATCATCAAAACTGTTATAAATTATATTGTCACACATAGCCCAACCATTATTTTTTAAACACAGCCATTTTTTAAATAATATAAATATATGCATTTACTATACTATATGGTTTTAGCTGCTGGTATTGGAGCTGTATTTGAGATATATGCATTAGTTTACTAGTTTCTTTTATCTGTTGGTATTGGAGCTGAATTTGAGATATATTGATTGCTGAATTATGTTAGTGGGTATATGAGCAGAGTGTGTGTAGTGTGTGTGTCGGTGAGCAGAGTGTGTGTGCTTTATTATCCAGGTAATCAACACATTTCTGATGAGCTGGTGCTTTAGTGCAGTGTTTCTCTATTACGGTCCTCAAGTAACCCCAACAGGTCAGGTTTTTATTACAGCTGAACCGGTGCACAGGCGAAGTAATCAGCAACACTGTGGTTACTAACTTGCTCTCACCCATCAGCTGATTATTTCACCTGTGCACTGGTTCATATATAATTAAAACCTGCCCTGTTGAGGGTACTTGCGGCCCGCTGTATATGTTTTTTTCTGGCGTATCAAATATAGTGCCTCACCAGTCTTTGACCTCACTGCACGTCACTGCCTTACACTGCCTTTTTTGTGCTCCACTGAGTACTACCAGCGCACTATAATGTGCGCTGGTATTACAAGTTACCCACAATACGAATGCGAAAGCGTGCTTCCATAGGCTAACGCGGGCTCAAAGCTTTACCCTTGTGTAAAATGTATTACTGTTTTTCTGCGGTATACGCACCAGTATTCAAACACTATGCTTGTGCAGAGAGGTGGCTTGCTTCTGAAGACGTAATTTGTGTCATACAAGCTACTGCTGACTCTCTGAGAAGGTGTGGTGTTTAAATACTAGTGCACAGGCCCTCACAGGATATGTGCGTATGCCACTGAAAAAACAGAAATAACTTTTATTAGAAGCATTTTTGCTAGTGGAAGTATATTGCAAAAATGCTTTTATTTCAAGTTGAAATGCACCCATGCGCAATTCATTTTTGACGTTTAATAATAAAAGTACATTATTTTCTATTTTAATAAGTTAAGAATGTAAGATATGCATAAGGTGTTTCGGGATTCACAACTTAGGACAGTGAGTGTCAATCCCTTGTCCGCCTTTTCCCCAGTCCTGTTATGGTATCTCCGTCACTTGGCCTTGCTCTGCCTTCAGTTTGACATTGATTTTCGTGCTAAACATGTTCAGCAAAGGTTTTGGAAATATTTTGGAGTGTAGGCGCAACTGAATGCTTATACCCTTGTCTTAATTATTTTGTACCCTTATCTTAGAGTTGAGGGAAATGTATGAAAGATTTGACACTGACTTTAAAAAAAGGTATATTTATTTGAAAACAATAATAGGACTTTTTGACAGCTGGTTGACAGATACTGATTAAATATAGACAGGTATATATTGCAACCAATATGTGAAGTCTAGGACCAGTGTTACAAAATATATAGTTGAAAATATAGGTGTATAGTAACGGTATGTTTGTGTGAAATACGATGAAACAATTTGTGTATTTAGAAATGTTAAAGTATAGGACTCGTTTGAGTGTTGTACCTAGTACATTGAAAACCTAGTACACAATCTAAAAAAGTCGGATATACAGTAGAAGGGATTCTTATGCTTGTAAAGTTTTTTCTGCTCTTAAGGTTTCTAGTGTTACTACATATATAAAAGATTATTCTTGGTCGAGGTGTTTGTTCCTGGTATCAGCAAAAATTAACTGTCACACAAATAACTGTCATATGAAAAAGATATTCTTTGGAACATGTGTTGCTAAATATCATACAAATATTCATAAAACATATATTGCTAAAACTGTATATTTACGATAAAAACTTGTATTGCTACAATTTTAAACTTTCTTTCTGATAGTCGGCCGACAAGTGTATAACAATTTAAGTTTCACAGAAATTTTGTATGCGATGGTATCACAGTTTGAATAAGAAAAAAACCACCGGTGGATTTGAGGATGTAAAAAATGTCAAATGAAAAATGATCATATGTATCGTTTTAGAAATCTGTGTCGTTTAAAAATCTTTATCGTTTAAAAAATCGTTTTCTTAAAATCTTTTCAGATAGTTTGTATCAGTTCGATGTATATTATATACTCATTTTGTGGAATTCGTATTTTTGCACAAGGGTCCTTGAGTATTTATCACTGTTGGTATGTGTCAAGGTAAGATCTATATGCTGGTACCTTATTTACCAAAGCTCTACGGTCTAAGGAGGTATTGTAGTAAGGAGCGTTAGGACTTACTGTACTCCTAGCCGATTCTGGAGCCCGGTTCAAGTTGTTGCGCTCTGCGTGTTTTTCTTTGTAGAATGTAGAGTCTCCGCTGGCTGCGTGCAGCCCCGTATCCCTCTGATGTGGGTGATCTTTGTAGCGGTCTCTTATTCCAATAAGAAATGCTGAAGTTGAAACACTTAAAGTGTTTTTGGAGGCTTTGATCTGTCTTTTGTTTCCTTTTCACCGCTTGTCAAAAAAGCGGGGGAGTGTAAAAAACTTGGCTTATAACAGGTATTGCTTATAGCCACAGTGGGTTAGTTTTTTCTTTGTAGGTTACACAGTAGTTCGCTACGCGTTTCGGCCGTTACACTGGCCTTTTTCAAGCTGTAATACTGTGTGTTAGGTTGGCGGTCTTTTTATTTGAAAAAGTCTCTTCAATTAGATACTTAACATTCAATCATTCATTTGGTTTTTAAATGAAGGGGCATACAGGTTTTGCATATTTTCTTTGCAGTTACATTTTGTGTACCACCCATAGATACAGCAATATTCATACATAGTCATAATGGTCGAGAAAGAGAGGAACTTTCTGCGTGCAGATATAATAATAAATAATTTATATCATAAATAGTGTGTGTTATAAAATGTTTAAAATGTCATTTCTGGTTTTTACATTTTTGTCATTGTTAGTTGTGAATTATTAGTTGTTTGCGAAATGGTTATAAGCTACTCTTATGTGAGAAGGTGTAAAAAGATAAGAACAGAGCGAATGAATAATCATAAAAAATAAATAAAGTGTAAAATATAAAATTAATTTTTTTTTTAAAACAAAACAAAAACATACTGGATAAAGCCAGAGAAAATTCCTTTGTCGTTTGTTGAAGGGTTCAAGATCATTTGATAGTAATGTGTTTATATATGGTACATTTGTAATTTTATTAAAAAACGTGTTTTAACCATTTTAATCCTTTGTTGAAAAATTAACGACCTATGATTATCTGCAAAAGTAGTGTTATGTTTCGTATAGACATATTTAGAGGTCTGTTTTTGTCTATTGAGTTGGTGTGGTGTTTGTATATTTTTAAAGCATATTTTATCAATCTTAGTCCTTTGTTGAAAGGATTAGAGATCTATGGTTGTATGTAAAAACTGTTTATATAGTCACAATTACGGTAAAAAATATTCTTTCAGATATAATACAAAAGAAAATATGTTTTTTCAATCTCAGTCGTTTGTTGAAAAATTAGAGATTTTTTACTATCTATAAAATTTGCAAATTATTTGTATCCACATTTTGGACTTAATATTTTATATTATATTGTTATCAAAGATTCAACATTATTGTGTAGACTGTAATATACATTTTAATATAGACTATTTGGTGTGTTTGATGTTTTATTGTTTTAGGAAGCTGTTTAGGTTGAAATCTATGTTGAGACCCTTTGGCTGTAATGTTTGTAATTTAAAGATCCATTTTGCTTCTGCTTGTAGTAGTGCTGTGGATTGATTACCCCCTCTGATGTTTTTTCTTATCTTTTCTATAGCTGTAAAATTGAAGAATTTTAAATTGCTGTTATTACATAGGGGGGTAGTTATCAAGCCGTCTACTTTTCTGGCTTCGCCGGCCCAATACGCCCGCCTAAGCTCGCCTCACATCGCCGCCGCGGACCTGAAAAAATACGCCTAAGTTATCAAATAAAGCTGTCAAAAAGCCGCGGGGCGATGAGCAGCGGACTGTGACAGTTATCACTCATCCGATCTCGCTGCCCTTCTGCTTTTTCCCAGCTTTATTGCTAGCCTGTCACTAAGCACTCACACTAAACTACACTGTTCTACCCCCTATACCGGCGCCCCCGGAGCCTCCCGCAACTCAATAAAGTTACTAAACCCTAAACCGCAGCTCCTAGACCCTGCTGCAACTCTTATAAATGTATTAACCCCTAAACCGCCGCTCCTAGACCCTGCCGCAACTCTTATAAATGTATTAACCCCTAAACCGCCGCTCCCGGACACCGCTGCCACCTACAGTATACCTAGTAACCCCTATCCTGCCCCCCCTACACCGTCGCCCTCTATTATAAAATTATTAACCCCTATCCTGCTGATCCCGCACCTCTCCGCAACTAAATAAATAGTTTAACCCCTAAACTGCCGCTCCCTGAACCCGCCGCAACCTATATTAAACCTATTAACCCCTATCCTGCCCCCCCTACACCGTCGCCACCTATAATAAATTTATTAACCCCTAATCTGCCCCCCACTACACCGCCGCCACTGTAATAAAATTATTAACCCCTAAACCTAAGTCTAACCCTAACCCTAACGCCCCCCTAACTTAAATATTAATTAAATAAATCTAAATAAATTAACTCTTATGAACTAAATGAATCCTATTTAAAACTAAATACTTACCTTTAAAATAAACCCTAATATAGCTACAATATAAATAATAATTATATTCTAGCTATCTTAGGATTTATATTTATTTTACAGGTACCTTTCAATTTATTTTAACCAGGTACAATAGCTATTAAATAGTTATTAACTATTTAATAGCTTACCTAGCTAAAATAAAGATAAATGTACCTGTTAAATAAATCCTAACCTAAGTTACAATTACACCTAACACTACACTATACTTTAATAAATTATTCCTATTTAAAAATAAATACTTACCTGTAAAATAAACCCTAAGATAGCTACAATATAATTAATAATTATATTGTAGCTATCTTAGGATTTATATTTATTTTACAGGTAACTGTGTATTTATTTTAGCTAGTTAGAATAGTTATTAAATAGTTATTAACTATTTAATAACTACCTAGCTAAAAGAAATACAAAATTACCTGTAAAATAAATCCTAACTTAAGTTACAATTAAACCTAATACTACACTATCATTAAATTAATTAAATAAACTACCTACAAATAACTACAATTAAATACAATTACATAAACTAACTAAAGTACAAAAAATAAAAAAAGCTAAGTTACAAAAAATAAAAAATAAGTTACAAACATGTTAAAAATATTACAACAATTTTAAGCTACTTACACCTAATCTAAGCCCCCTAATAAAATAACAAACCCCCCCAAAATAAAAAAATGCCCTACCCTATTCTAAATTAAATAAATTTCAAAGCTCTTTTACCTTACCAGCCCTTAAAAGGGCCATTTGTGGGGGCATGCCCCAAAGAAAACAGCTCTTTTGCCTGTAAAAGAAAAATACAACCCCCCCCAACATTAAAACCCACCACCCACATACCCCTAATCTAACCCAAACCCCCCTTACAAAAACCTAACACTAATCCCCTGAAGATCATCCTACCTTTAGTCGTCTTCACTCAGCCGAGCCACCGATGGAACTGAAGAGGACATCCGGAGCGGAAGAAGTTAATCCTCCAAGCGGCGCTGAAGAAATCTTCCATCCGATGAAGTCATCATCCAGGCGGCGCTGAAGAAAAGTCTTCGATCCGGCCGATGTCATCTTCAAAGAGGCGCTGAAGAGGTCTTCTATCCGGGCGAAGTCATCTTCCAAGCCGGGTCTTGAATCTTCCTTCCGCCGACGCGGAACCACCTTCTTCACCGACGGACTACGACGAATGACGGCTCCTTTAAGGGACGTCATCCAAGATGGCGTCCCCTCAATTCCGATTGGCTGATAGGATTCTATCAGCCAATCGGAATTAAGGTAGGAAAAATCTGATTGGCTGATGGAATCAGCCAATCAGATTGAGCTCGCATTCTATTGGCTGTTCCGATCAGCCAATAGAATGCAAGCTCAATCTGATTGGCTGATTGGATCAGCCAATCGGATTGAACTTGAATCTGATTGGCTGATTCCATCAGCCAATCAGAATTTTCCTACCTTAATTCCGATTGGCTGATAGAATCCTATCAGCCAATCGGAATTGAGGGGACGCCATCTTGGATGACGTCCCTTAAAGGAGCCGTCATTCGTCGTAGTCCATCGGTGAAGAAGGTGGTTCCGCGTCGGCGGAAGGAAGATTCAAGACCCGGCTTGGAAGATGACTTCGCCCGGATAGAAGACCTCTTCAGCGCCTCTTTGAAGATGACATCGGCCGGATCGAAGACTTTTCTTCAGCGCCGCCTGGATGATGACTTCATCGGATGGAAGATTTCTTCAGCGCCACTTGGAGGATTAACTTCTTCCGCTCCGGATGTCCTCTTCAGTTCCATCGGTGGCTCGGCTGAGTGAAGACGACTAAAGGTAGGATGATCTTCAGGGGATTAGTGTTAGGTTTTTGTAAGGGGGGTTTGGGTTAGATTAGGGGTATGTGGGTGGTGGGTTTTAATGTTGGGGGGGGTTGTATTTTCTTTTACAGGCAAAAGAGCTGTTTTCTTTGGGGCATGCCCTCACAAATGGCCCTTTTAAGGGCTGGTAAGGTAAAAGAGCTTTGAAATTTATTTAATTTAGAATAGGGTAGGGCATTTTTTTATTTTGGGGGGTTTGTTATTTTATTAGGGGGCTTAGATTAGGTGTAAGTAGCTTAAAATTGTTGTAATATTTTTAACATGTTTGTAACTTATTTTTTTATTTTTTGTAACTTAGCTTTTTTTATTTTTTGTACTTTAGTTAGTTTATGTAATTGTATTTAATTGTAGTTATTTGTAGGTAGTTTATTTAATTAATTTAATGATAGTGTAGTATTAGGTTTAATTGTAACTTAAGTTAGGATTTATTTTACAGGTAATTTTGTATTTCTTTTAGCTAGGTAGTTATTAAATATTTAATAACTATTTAATAACTATTCTAACTAGCTAAAATAAATACAAAGTTACCTGTAAAATAAATATAAATCCTAAGATAGCTATAATATAATTATTAATTATATTGTAGCTATATTAGGGTTTATTTTAAAGTTAAGTATTTAGTTTTAAATAGGATTCATTTAGTTAATAAGAGTTAATTTATTTAGATTTATTTAATTAATATTTAAGTTAGGGGGGCGTTAGGGTTAGGGTTAGACTTAGGTTTAGGGGTTAATAATTTTATTACAGTGGCGGCGGCGTAGTGGGGGGCAGGATAGGGGTTAATAAATTTATTAGAGGTGGCGACGGTGTAGGGGGGCAGATTAGGGGTTAATAAATTTATTATAGGTGGCGACGGTGTAGGGGGGGCAGGATAGGGGTTAATACATTTAATATAGGTTGCGGCGGGTTTAGGGAGCGGCGGTTTAGGGGTTAATACATTTATTATAGTTGCGGTGGGCTCCGGGAGCGGCGGTTTAGGGGTTAATATGTATAGAGTAGCTTGCGGTGGGCTCCGGGAGCAGCGGTTTAGGGGGTAATAACTTTATTTAGTTGCGGCGGTGTAGGGGGGACAGATTAGTGGTGTTTAGACTCGGGGTACATGTTAGGGTGTTAGGTGTAGACAGCTCCCATAGAAATCAATGGGATGTCTGTCAGCAGCGAACTTGTACTTTCGCTATGGTCAGACTCCCATTGATTCCTATGGGATCCGCCGCCTCCAGGTGTGGCGGATTGAAAACCAGGTATGCTGGGCCGTAAAAGTGCCGAGCGTACCTGCTAGTTTTTTGATAACTAGCAAAAGTAGTGAGAATGTGCCGCACTTGTGTGCGGAACATCTGGAGTGACGTAAGAATCGATCTGTGTCGGACTGAGTCCGGCGGATCGATGCTTACGTCACAAAATTCTACTTTTGCCGGTCTCGAGCCTTTGATAACTAAGGTGTATCAGCCTCGCCACAAATACGATGCGGAATTCCAGCGTATTTGAAGTTGACGGCTTGATAATGTTTTGGGACAGGTAGCTCTAAATTCCTTTTCTCTTCTGAGTTTTCTATGGACAGGATGTGTTCTCGTATCCTTTCTTGTATAGTTCTTTCTGTTTCTCCTGTATATTGTAGATTGCATTTTTTACATTCTATAAGATAAATTATATTTTTGTCCATACACCTGATAGTATTATTTATCCTGTATGTTTGTTTAGTATTACTAGATGTAAAAGTGTTGGTCTTTTTTGAGTGCCTGCAGGCCTTACATATATGGCAAGGATAAAAGCCCTTTAATTCTGTTCCTAGTACCCCTTTCTCAACATTTTTACATCTATTGTTCTTCATTGATGGTGCTAGTCTATTTTTTAATGTGTTTGCTCTCCGATATATAAATCTTGGTTTTATTGGTAATAGGGGGCCAATATCTGGATCATAACTGAGGATGTTCCAGTGTCTTTGGATGATCTTTAAAAATATACAAACACCACACCAACTCAATAGACAAAAACAGACCTCTAAATATGTCTATACGAAACATAACACTACTTTTGCAGATAATCATAGGTCGTTAATTTTTCAACAAAGGATTAAGATGGTTAAAACACGTTTTTTAATAAAATTACAAATGTACCATATATAAACACATTACTATCAAATGATCTTGAACCCTTCAACAAACGACAAAGGAATTTTCTCTGGCTTTATCCAGTATGTTTTTGTTTTGTTTTAAAAAAAAATTTAATTTTATATTTTACACTTTATTTATTTTTTATGATTATTCATTCGCTCTGTTCTTATCTTTTTACACCTTCTCACATAAGAGTAGCTTATAACCATTTCGCAAACAACTAATAATTCACAACTAACAATGACAAAAATGTAAAAACCAGAAATGACATTTTAAACATTTTATAACACGCACTATTTATGATATAAATTATTTATTATTATATCTGCACGCAGAAAGTTCCTCTCTTTCTCGACCATTATGACTATGTATGAATATTGCTGTATCTATGGGTGGTACACAAAATGTAACTGCAAAGAAAATATGCAAAACCTGTATGCCCCTTCATTTAAAAACCAATTGAATGATTGAATGTTAAGTATCTAATTGAAGAGACTTTTTCAAATAAAAAGACCGCCAAACTAACACACAGTATTACAGCTTGAAAAAGGCCAGTGTAACGGCCGAAACGCGTAGCGAACTACCTACAAAGAAAAAACTAACCCACTGTGGCTATAAGCAATACCTGTTATAAGCCAAGTTTTTTACACTCCCCCGCTTTTTTGACAAGCGGTGAAAAGGAAACAAAAGACAGATCAAAGGCTCCAAAAACACTTTAAGTGTTTCAACTTCAGCATTTCTTATTGGAATAAGAGACCGCTACAAAGATCACCCACATCAGAGGGATACGGGGCTGCACGCAGCCAGCGGAGACTCTACATTCTACAAAGAAAAACACGCAGAGCGCAACAACTTGAACCGGGCTCCAGAATCGGCTAGGAGTACAGTAAGTCCTAACGCTCCTTACTACAATACCTCCTTAGACCGTAGAGCTTTGGTAAATAAGGTACCAGCATATAGATCTTACCTTGACACATACCAACAGTGATAAATACTCAAGGACCCTTGTGCAAAAATACGAATTCCACAAAATGAGTATATAATATACATCGAACTGATACAAACTATCTGAAAAGATTTTAAGAAAACGATTTTTTAAACGATAAAGATTTTTAAACAACACAGATTTCTAAAACGATACATATGATCATTTTTCATTTGACATTTTTTACATCCTCAAATCCACCGGTGGTTTTTTTCTTTTTCAAACTGTGATACCATCGCATACAAAATTTCTGTGAAACTTAAATTGTTATACACTTGTCGGCCGACTATCAGAAAGAAAGTTTAAAATTGTAGCAATACAAGTTTTTATCGTAAATATACAGTTTTAGCAATATATGTTTTATGAATATTTGTATGATATTTAGCAACACATGTTCCAAAGAATATCTTTTTCATATGACAGTTATTTGTGTGACAGTTAATTTTGCTGATACCACGAACAAACACCTCGACCAAGAATAATCTTTTATATATGTAGTAACACTAGAAACCTTAAGAGCAGAAAAAACTTTACAAGCATAAGAATCGCTTCTACTGTATATCCGACTTTTTTAGATTGTGTACTAGGTTTTCAATGTACTAGGTACAACACTCAAACGAGTCCTATACTTTAACATTTCTAAATACACAAATTGTTTCATCGTATTTCACACAAACATACCGTTACTATACACCTATATTTTCAACTATATATTTTGTAACACTGGTCCTAGACTTCACATATTGGTTGCAATATATACCTGTCTATATTTAATCAGTATCTGTCAACCACCTGTCAAAAAGTCCTATTATTGTTTTGAAATAAATATACCTTTTTTTAAAGTCAGTGTCAAATCTTTCATACATTTCCCTCAACTCTAAGATAAGGGTACAAAATAATTAAGACAAGGGTATAAGCATTCAGTTGCGCCTACACTCCAAAAAATTTCCAAAACCTTTCCTGTACACCTAAGTAAGATATTTTTGGGGAAAATATCCTAGGAGTAAAAGGCTTACCCCAGTAGGCAGCGCAAAAAAGTTTTATATCTCACCCACCTAAACATGTTCAGCACCCTGAATAGCACTGGCTGTTAAGTGGATAAATGTTAGCCACCAATCAGCAAGTACTACTCAGGTGCTGAACCAAAGATGGTCCAGCTCTCTAAACTTACATGCCTGCTTTTCAAATAAGGATACCAAGAGAACAGAGAAAAATTGATAACAGGAGCAAATTAAAAAGTTGCTTAAAATTGCATGCTTATCTAAATCATGAAAAAAATAATAATTTAGTATCCCTTTAAGAAAGGGGCTGTGCAGCGTCATTTAGCACTCTTAACACTTTTTGGTAAGCATTATTGGTGGATTCCAACTTATTTTTAGTGAGACAGGTTTTGAGGGGTTGGGCTCGAGTAGAGGGTGTTTGGGCAGATCCCAAAGTATTTCTCTGTGCCAGTCTATCTATCTATCTATTGGGTTCTTGTAAAGCGCGGCTATTCACCCGTAAGGGTCTCAAGGCGCTGAGGGTTGCAGTTCAGTTGAAGAGCCAGGTCTTGAGGTCCTTTCTGAACTTAGTTAGGGCGGTAGCTTGTCTGAGGTGCAGCGGGAGGGTGTTCCAAGTCTTGGCTGCCAGGTGAGAGAAGAATCTGCCTCCCACTGTGGTTTTCCTGATGCGGGGGATGACAGCGAGGGCTTGGTCAGCCGATCGAAGTTGTCTGGCAGGGGTGTAGAAGGTAACGCGGTCGTTCAAGTATTCGGGACCGATGTTGTGGAGGGCCTTGAATGCGTGGGTGAGAAGCTTGAAGGTTATTCTTTTGTTGATGGGGAGCCAGTGCAGGTCCCGCAGGTGTTTGGTGATGTGGCATTGATGAGAGATGTCAAGGATCAGTCTGGCCGAGGAGTTCTGGATGTGCTGTAGTCTCTTTTGGCGCTTGATGGTGGTGCCGGCATAGAGTACGTTACCATAGTCCCGTCGGCTTTTGACGAGGGCATGAGTGACAGTCTTCCTGGTCTTGCTTGGGATCCATTTGAAGATCTTTCGCAGCAGGTGAAGTGTGTGGAAGCATGCAGAAGAGACGGCCCATGGAGAGCGATGAGTCCAGGATGACGCCTAGATTTCGTGCATGGTCGTGGGGGTTGGAGGGTGTCCGAGGGTTGTGGGCCACCAGGAGTTATTCCAAGCGGATGTGGTGGGATAGAGGAGGAGGACTTCTGTCTTGTCTGCGTTCAGCTTTAGGCAGTTGTAGCTCATCCAGGTGGCGACTGCTGTCAGCCCTTCATGGACGTTTCTCTTGGTGGTGGTGGGGTCACTGGTGAGTGAGATGATTAGCTGGGTGTCATCAGCGTAGGAGACGATGTTGAGGTCGTGTCGTCGGGCGATGGCGGAGAGAGGGGCCATGTAGATGTTGCATAGGGTGGGGCTCAGTGAAGAGCCTTGGGGTACACCGCAGCTGATTTCTGTGGGCTTGGAGGTGAAGGGTGGGAGTCTAACTTTCTGGGTTCTGCCGGTGAGGAAGGAGGTGATCCATTCCAGCGCTTTGTCGCGTATGCCGGCATCGTGTAGTTGGATGCGGAGGGTGAGGTGGGAGACAGTGCCGAATGCTGCTGAGAGGTCTAGGAGAATGAGGGCAGTGGTCTCTCCTCGGTCGAGTAGGGCGAGGATGTCGTCTGTGGCGGTGAGGAGGGCGGTCTCGGTGCTGTAGTTGCTCCTGAAACCGGATTGGGAGGGGTCCAGGGTGTGGTTGGCTTCGATGTAGTCAACGAGTTGATGGACTTCTTGATGTCTTTGGCCGCAAAGGGGAGCAAAGAGATTGGGCAGTAGTTCTTCGGATCATTGGGGTCAACCGTGGGTTTTTTCAGTAGGGGGTTTTAATTCTGCATGCTTCCAGTCATCCGGGAAGGTGCCGTTTTCGATGGAGCAGTTGATGGTGCTGCAGAGCTCGAGGGCGATGTTGTCACCCGCTTTGTTGAAAATGTAATGCGGGCATGGGTCTGAGGGCGCTCCGGAGTGGATCGATCTCATGATTCTGATGGTGTCCACTGTGGTGAGGGGGCTCCAGATGGTCAGTGGGGGTAGGCGTTGGTGTATTTGGGTGAGGTATCGGTGGGAGTTGGTGGTGGGTGAGTTCTGGGGCGCGAAGCTGTCATAGATGTTGACGTTCTTGCGGTGGAAGTACATTGCAAGGTTATCGCAGAGGTCCTGGGAGAGTGGGATGTCGTTGGTGTCGCTGTTGGGATTGGAGAATTCCTTGATAACTGTGAATAGCTCCTTGCTGTTGTGGACGTTGGCATTAATTCTATCTTGTATGGCTGTCTTCTTGGTGGTTTTGATGAGGTGGTGGTGGGTAGTGATGGCTTCTTTGTAGGCTGTTTTATTTGAGGGGGTCTTGCTGGATCTCCAGGTCCTTTCCAATCGCCTGCAGTGGCGTTTGGAGTCCTGGAGGGCAGGGGTGAACCAACTAGCCTTGTTGGTGAGTTGGCGGTTGGACGGTTTCTTGAGAGGGGCGAGGGTGTTGGCACAGTCTGTGAGCCAGTGGTGGAGGTTGCGGGTGGAGGAGTCGGCATCTGTGGAGTTAGCTGGGGGGCACTTGTTCAGGGTGGAGTGCAGTTTGTCTTTGGTGATGTTGTTCCAGTTTCTGCAGGGTGGGTGGTGCTGCCAGAGGTGTGCGGTGCGTTTGTTGAAGGAAAGATGTATGCAATGGTGGTCGGTCCAATGGAGTTTGGTGATGTGGTTGACTGAGATGTGGTTGCCTGCAGAGAAGATAGGGTCCACTGTGTGTCCAGCTAAGTGGCTTGGGGAGTTGACGAGTTGCTTTAGTCCGATGGTTCCAAGGTTTTCTAAGAGGTTGGCAGTGTTGTGGTCATTGGGGTTGTCTAGGTGGAAGTTGAGGTCACAGAGGAGGATGTAGTCTGTTGAGGGGAGGGCATGGGGTGCGATGAGGTCAGTGATGGAGCCATCGACCTCATCAGCCTCTAAGTATTAAAATTATAAACGGGAAAAACAAGTGCAAAATGAGAAGAAATAGGCTTATCACCGGATTTAAAATAATTCCATAGACTTTAATGGTTAATTTTTTAGAAAACTCATTAAAGGACCATTAAAAGGTATAGATAGGGCAAAATTGAAATGTGCATATCTCAGTGCTTTTAGTAACCGTTAATACTATTTTTTCTACGGCATATGCACATATGCTGTGAGGCCCCATGCATCAGTATTAAAGCACCACTCTTTCTCAGAGAGAAAGCAGTTATTTATATGCTGATATCCCAGCATAATTACATAATCTTTTTTTTTGTGTGCAAATTTCAAACGTAAAGGGACATGAAACCCAGAATTTTTCTTTCATGATTCAGGTAGAGCATACATTTTTAAACAACTTTCCAATTTACTTCTATTATCAGATTTGTTTATTTTTCTTTGTATTCTTTGTTGAAGGATGATGGATCACCAATGCACTACTGGGAGCTAGCTGAACACATCAGCATAGCCAGTGACAAGAGGCATGTGTGCAGCCACCAATCAGCAGCCAGCTCCCAATAAAGAAAATGCAAAATATATAATATAGGTAAATTGCCCAATTATTTAAAATTGCATGCTTTGTCTGAATCATCAAAGAAAATATTTGGTTTTCATGTCCCTTAAATTCTATTTTCTCTCCCCCTGTATCATGTGACAGTCATCAGCCAATCACAAACGCATATATTGCACACTCAGTAAAAGCGGGTGTCTTAGAAAGTCTGCATATAAAAGACTCTGCACAGTTTAGAGTCAAAACTAAAGTTTTATGATTCAGATAAAGGGGCCGATTTATTAATGTCTGGCTGTAGCGTATCATGTCTGCCAGACATTGCTGAATGCTGAAAACATACGCTGTTGGCATTTAACATTGCACAAGCAGTTCTGGTGTACTGCTTGTGCAATGCCGCCCCCTACAGATTCGCGGCCAATCGGCGGCTAGCAGGGGATGTCAATCAAACCAATCGTAAAGGATCGGACTGATTGATGTCCGCAGCCTCAGAACAGGTGGACCAGTTAAGGAGTGTCCAGCGAGCCTGAAGGCTCGAGCGGAAACAGGGGCATCAGGGGCCATTCGGCCCTTGATAAATCAGCCCCAAAGCATGCAATTGAAAAAAAAACTTTCCAATATATTTCAGTTTTTGAGGCTCCAGCTCGTATTCAGCATGTGCAAATGTGCACTGTATAAACATATATACATTTTTTGATTGGCTAATGACTGTCACATTATACAAGGGGGGGGGGGGCAAAATTGGATTAACTTTGAAAATATTCTACTGCTCATTTCAATTTTAAAACTGCTATTTCATTGTCTTTGTATTGTGTATAAAACACATTGCAAGGTTTTTCACTGTGTATAATTATTGTTATTATTGTGTATATGTATAGTGTAGCAAAACTCTGTAGAATTAAATCATTTTATACCAAATTAAATTTTAAGGTAAATGCCCCTTTAATTGGATGGCTTAGACAAAACATGGAGAATAGAATCTATTAATTAATTACTTAAATGGACAATCTAGTCAAAATTAAACCTTCCAATTTACTTTTATCAATAAATTTGCTTTGCTCTCTTGGTATTCTTTGTTAAAAGCTAAACCTAGGTAGGCTCATATGCTAATTTCTAAGCCCTTGAAGGCCATCTCATATCTCAGTGCATTTTGACAGTTTTTTTTACAGCTAGATAGTGTTAGTTCATGTGTGCCATATAGATAACAGTGTGCTCACTCCCGTGGAGTTACTTGTGAGAGGGCACTGTCTGGCTAAAATACAAGTCTGTGAAAAGAACTGAAATAAGTGGGCAGTCTGCAGAGGCTTAGATACAAGGTAATCACAGAGGTAAAAAGTCTATTTATATAACAGTGTTGGTTATGAACTGGGGAATGGGTATTAAAAGGATTATCTATCATTTTAAACAATACAATATCTGGAGTAGACTGTCCCTTTAACAAATTAGTAACATTTCCATTTAACATCACAATAAAATTGGAATACAATTTGCAAAATGTGATGTACAGCCTTGTAAAAATGAAAAATATATTTTACATTTTCCAAGAAAGGAACAGACTATTTTAAAGGGAAATAATAGTCCTAATTGAAATGTGCTTGGATGTATTTACATTTTCAGCAGAAACAGTTTTGCCATATTCTTATAATTCTAGTAAAACATATCACTCTTTAAAGGGGAATAGGTACATATTCTACGCATGCCAATACACACTCATTCAAACACTGCACCTTCTCAGAGAAACCCTGGTGTGTGTAATACATCCCTCCCAAAATTTGTGGCTAGGTATTAGGGACTCTGGAGGTTAAGGTCGGCCATTTTGTGGGCGAGTGCTATGTTAGATCTGGGCGAGTCATGGGTGGATGGTGGGAGGGATTATGGGTAAATCTGGGTGGTCTATGGCAGGTCTCAGGGAAATTCTGCAATTAGGGACATATAGCTGTCTCAGAGGGACAGTGAGACAGAATTACCATTATTATTATCAGTTATTTATAGAGCGCCAACAGATTACACAGTGCTTCAGAATTAGGGACTGGCTCTCTCAAATAGGTACAGTTGGGAAGTCTGGGTATTTTGAAACCATCACCTTTTCTTTGACCAGGAACAATGTTTGAATACAGATCTACAGGGCATTACACTAAAACAGTGACAGCTTATATTAGAAGCATGTTTGCTAGGAATGCTTCTATTCAAAATTGCACCTATGTACATTTAAACATTGACTTATTTTAGTTTAAAGAAACGCTCTGATATCAAGTTCAACATTCAGACCCTGAGGCTACAAGCACCCAATATGTTTCCTTTTGCTTTAGCCTCAGGAGTGTAGCAAAGTAAAAATAATTTCATTCATATTAAAAGAACAAAAAAAATCCATGAACAGAGTTATGAAAACTTCTACTGATTCTTTCGCTGAGCACAGTGTGAGGGACAAGTTTAGCAGCAACTCAATAGGGTTGGAGATGGTGAATGTTGTACAATTGGTTAAACCTGACATTTTGGATCATATCAGACTCCTGAGCCTAAGACTGTGGAGAATGTATTAGATTTGTAAGTTTGCAGCCTCAGGGTCTCAGCACTGCTCCTAAGATCCTCGTTTTTCTTTAAAACAATGTGTTCAATGTGTACATATTCTGCACATGCCAATACACCTTCCACCCCTTACTACCTAGCCCCTCACCTTTTCTCACCGGATATGGACTTTGGAGAGCTTTCACGATCTCCCAGATGCTTGGTTTTGTTTATTTTGTATGCTTTACATCCTCTCGGAAGGGCTGATCTCTGACAGCCCAACCCCTTTCTGGCTTGCCTGGCTCCTGGAACTACTGGCCGGCCGTGCCTCCCTGCATACCCGCTGACATTTACACCAGGTCGCATCAGCGACCCTTCACCTCAGAGCTCCGCTCTTTTGGGGATGGGTAGTCCCTACAGAGGGCCAGAGGTGGGGTGAGTGCCGGAGGAGAGGTCCCTTGGGAACTGGGGGTTTCGAAACCCCCTACAACTCCTATTTCTCTTTGACCATCCCGGTGTACGTTTGATCACCTGTAGTTCCGGCCTCCAGCCAAGGTTCACGACGCTTTATGGACTGTAGCATCTGGGGACCAAGGGCTTTCAAACAACACCCTGGAAGTGCAGCTGTTCCCCCAGGATCACCTCGGAATAGCCACCACTGTACCGCTGAGACTCTGGACACTATGGGGTGCACCAGCTTGTCTGAAGGGGCGGGAATGGTGGGAGATCTAGGTATCTGATAGGGCTCTTTATCTTGATCAGTTTGTGTATAAAAATAGTGTGTTTCGACAATAAAGTTCTTCTTTTGTGTTTCACCTGAATACTAGTCTGTCTAGTCATTTGGGTGGGCTCCACTATAATCACTTTCTCCGCTACATAACGGCATGTTCCAGGTATAGGAAGGACCTTTTGGCGGAGCTACCCAGTCGGGGTAGCCGGTATCCCTCACAATCACAAAATCTTTTTTGTGTGCAAATTTCAAAGTTAAAGGGACATGAAACCCAGAATTTTTCTTTCCTGATTCAGGTAGAGCATACAATTTTAAACAACTTTGTAATTTACTTCTATTATCAAATTTGTTTATTATTCTTTGTATTCTGTGTTGAAGGATGATGGATCAGCAATGCACTACTGGGTGCTAGCTGGACACATCAGGATAGCCAGTGAAAAGAGGCATGGGTGCAGCCACCAATCAGCAGCTAGCTTCCAGTAAAGAAAAAGGCAAATTAGATAATATAAGTAAATTGCCCAATTATTTAAAATGGCATGCTCTATCTGAATCATCAAAGAAAATATGTGGGTTTCATGTCCCTTTAATTCCATTTCTCTCCCCCTGTATCACATGACAGTCATCAGCCAATCACAAACGCATATATTGCACACCCAGTAAAAGCTGGTGTCTCAGAAAGTGTGCATATAAAAGACTGTGCACAGTTTAAAGTCAAAACTAAAGTTTTATGATTCAGATAAAGCATGCAATTAAAAAAAAAACTTTCCAATATATTTCATTTTCTGAGGCTCCAGCTCGTATTCAGCATGTGCAAATGTGCACCGTATATACCGTCTATACAGTAGTCCTGTGAAACCGCTGTATGGTCTTGCCCACCGTGCTATAGCTCAGTTTCAGGGTCTTGGCAATCTTCTTATAGCCTAGGTCATCTTTATGTAGAGCAACAATTCTTTTTTTTCAGATCTTCAGAGAGTTCTTTGCCATGAGGTGCCATGTTCAACTTCTAGTGACCAGTATGAGACAGTGAGAGCGATAACAAATTTAACACACCTGCTCCCCATTTACACCTGAGACCTTGTAACACAAACGAGTCACATGACACCGGGGAGGGATAATGGCTAATTGGGCCCAATTTGGACATTTCCACTTAGGGGTGTACTCACTTTTGTTGCCAACGGTTTAGACATTAATGGCTGTACGTTGAGTTATTTTGAGGGGACAGCAAATTTACACTGTTATGCAGGTTGTACACTCACTAGTTTACATTGTAGCAAAGTGTCATTTCTTCAGTGTTGTCACATGAAAAGATATAATAAAATATTGACAAAAATGTAAGGGGTGTACTCACTTTTGTGAGATACTGTATTTACATGCATTTTTTGATTGGCTAATTAATGTCACATGAAACAAAGGGGGGGGGGGGCAAAATTTGATAAACTTTGAAAATATTCGACTGATCATTTCAATTTTAAAGTAAGGGGAATGTAAGGTAGCAAAGTCTCCTGTAATGGAGTTAAGGGCCTGGGCATGACAGGGTAGTGAAAATCCCAGTGCAGTGTGTTAGCAACAATGTTGCAAGGTTAGGGGAGGTCTTAAACTTACCAGTTTATAAGGATGGTTCTGGAAGATTCCTGCCTCTTCTTCCTGGGATTTTCAATGAAGAAAGTTTGCTGTTATCATCCTTTCCAGTGATGTCTCGATCCAAGAGGAGTGCTGCTTTACCTCAATGTTTCAGGGAGATGACAGGGGTGTCTGCACGCAGGGCTGCACCTAGGAGACAGGAGGAAGAGAATGAGGATGTAGTCACACCGACACCGACAAAGGACAGGCCTGTATCTTCTGTCCTTACCCCTAGACCTAAGCCACCCCCTGGTTCCTCAACTGTAGCTGGGTTCGCTGAGCCTGGTACTAGTATGGTTGCAGGCCAGGTGGACTCAGCAGGAGAGGGGGTCGCCCCTAGTTTGGAGCAGGCCTTAGAGGCCGGTGTTGGGGCCCTCACGGCCTCCGGCATGACGCAGGAGGCTGCAGCTGCTGTGGTGGGCCTGTTCAAGGTCCTGACAGCTGCTGTACTGCCGGCGGCTAATCCGCCGCCAGTGGTTACGGGTCATGCTTACCCGGCCCCAGGGCCGGATCCAAGGGGATCATTGGTGGCTCAATTGGTTCCTGCAATGGTCAGGGCAGGCTCCGATTGCAGCCTAGTGCCAGATTCCAGGGGCTTATTGGTAACTCAGTCGGTCCCCGCAACTACCATGGCGGGCTCCGATCACGGCCTACCGCCGGCAATGCCCACTTCCGGTCCCATGCCTCCTATGTCTGCAGCGTGTGACGTCACTTCCGGGAGTGACGCGCGTGGACGAGGAGCGTTGGGACCGGCGAGGGAGACAGTGCCAGTTAGGAAGAGGACGAGACGTGTACTTACCGCAGGTGAGTGGGGAGTACCCGGGCAGGCCAGCTCCGCTGCGCAACACTCTGCTAAGACTATGCGCAGTGCGAGAGCGGCGCTGCTGCAGAGGGGGCGTGGCTTCAAAACCGGATGTCTCAGGGGGGCTAAGTCCATCAGGGCAAGTGGTTGGAGTATGTGTGGTGCCCACAGGGGGTGGCAAGGAGTGGGCCAATATGGAATGCATGAGGGCCGTGGGGGCCCAGTAGGGACAAGAGTGTCAGGGTCAGACATAAGCGCTAGGGCTATACAGGGCATGACCGCAGAGCCTAATTGCTGTCCTGAGAGCTTGACAAGTGATGTTGTGGCAGTGAATGAGTTGGGGATGACAAGCAATGTTGTGGACATGAGTGGGGTTGTTAATTACAGTGGGCCAAGAGTGTCTGCCCCCTGCAGGGGGCGCGACAGGGGTTCCACTGTGGCCAGCCTGGGTACTCCCCTCTCTTTTATTTCTCCTTCGCAGGGTTCCGGGAACTCCTCGACGTCAGCAGCAATGGCCAGCGTATCGGACCCATCAGCAACCATTCAGGCAGGAGATGGACCGTCCACTTCTGCGGCTGGTGAGACAAATTTGTCTCAGATTCTAGTACTGACTCAGATTCTGATGGGGGTAGGAAGCTGGGGCTGAACAGCAAAGGGCAGAGGCATATGTTTAAAATGCTGAAGCTGTTAGTCGCGGAACGCACACAGAGTAGGAGCGTAGGCCACGCTGAACATTCGTGGGCGGCGGCAGAGCTGGGTGGCTTTCCTGCCGGGGGGGAACGTGACCCCCCGGTGGGGGGTAGCACGCAGACGCAGGTTAGCTTAGTTAGTGCAAGGCAAGTGGCTCTGCAGGGGGACTCTTAACCTTGCAAGATTCATTGCCTTCACAAATACGTGAATATGTTTGAGCTGTCGTTAGAGGCCCAGAGAGATAAAAAGCGGAGAGAGGACGGTACGGGGTCCAAAAAGTACCAGAGTCCGGATACTTTTGAGGAATGGAGGCGTTGCTTCAGAGTTTTCTCCTCCTGCTATATAGAGCAGAGGCCAGAGGCAGCAAGGGATGTAATTAAGTATGCCGAGATTATCGAGCAAATTTATAATAGGTTCGGCGAGGGCATGTGGAGAACCTATGATAGTGAGTTTCGGAGGAAGATAGTAGGCAACCCCGTCTTGAATTTCGGAGTCAAGGATTTGGACTTGTGGTCCCTGCTTACCCCCGAAAAGGGTTGCGTTTTCCAGTACGCGTGGGCCCTTCTAAGCCACAGAGCCTGGTCAAGCGACGTGGCAGGGAGTGCTGGCGTTTCAATGAAAAACAATGTGATAAAGGGGCATCTTGCTCCTTTCGCCATGCCTGTATGTATTGCAGCGGACAGCATCCAGGCTCCGACTGCCCAAAAAGGAAGGAAGGGGGACCCAACCGTGGAGCTAAAGGGGGTGCTGGACAAAAGAGCTCCAACACCTCTGAGGCTGGGCGCAATTAAGCCCTGGTTGGCGGCATACCCTGATAGGGAGGCTGCCAGCCTTCTCCTCGGGGGGATCTCGGAGGGGTTTTGAATCCCAACACAGGGTACAGTATTGGGCTCCCCCTCGCACAGGAATTTGAATTCGGCTTATGAGATGCCGTGGGAGGTTCGAGCGAAACTAGAAAAGGAAATTTCCCTGGGCCGGTTTGCGGGCCCATTCAACAAGTTGCCCATTCCTGCGCTGGTGATTTAATTGCTCGGGGTAGTCCCCAAGAAGGACCCGGGAAAGTTTTGCCTCATCCAACATTTGCCCTATCCAAAAGGAGGGTCGGTGAATGATGCAATTGACCCGATGATCAGTTCGGTGACTTATCAGTCATTCGACCAGGCCTTGGAATTGGTTAGGGCTGCCGGGCCGGCCCCGCAGCTAGCTAAGTTGGACATTGAGTCCCCCTTCCGGTTGCTTCCCATATACCCCACGTCGTTCAGACTGATGGGGTGCAAATTTGAAGGCCGCTATTACCTGGACAAATGCCTTCCCATGGGCTGCTCAGTCTCTTGCGCGTATTTTGAGGCGTTTAACACGTTTTTGCATTGGGCGGTCGTGACAGCAGCACGAGGGGGTACGGTGGCGCATTACCTCGATTATTTCTTGCTGGTGGGCAGTGCCGACGCTCGGGAATGTGCTCAACTGATGGCAGTGATGCGGGGTTTGATTGCCGAATTTGGGGTACCGCTTGCAGAGGACAAGACCCAGGGGCCTTGTACGAGGCTCAAATTCCTGGGCATTGAGATAGACACTGTTGCAAGGCTATGTCGTCTCCCCGCCAAAAAGGTGGGACCCATGCTTATGGCGGTCCGTAAGGCATTGGCAGCATCAACCATGCACATAAGGGAGCTGCAGTCGGTATTGGGTCTCCTCAATTTCGCGTGTAAGGTGATACCCATGGGTCGTGCTTTCAATAGGAGGATGGAAGCTAAGCTGACCACTCCTCAGTGCTCGCGAGCTGTCACGGTGTCAGAGGAGATGCGGGAGGACCTTCTAGTTTGGGAGAGATTTCTCATAGACTTTAATGGGACACTGCTGTGGCGTGCCCCTCAGGCTTCTAGTCAGGCAGCCTACCTCTTCACCGCCGCAGCCGGGGCATTCGGTTATGGGGCTTACCTCGATGGTCAATGGAGTGCCGAACCATGGCCGTTGTCATGGGTCCAGGCAGGCCTGACCAGGAACCTAACACTGCTGGAGCTCTTTCCCATAATTGTGGCAATGGAGCTGTGGGGGCCGGTCCTAAGGAACCGGTTCATTGTCTTTTGGACAGACAACTCTAGCGTTGTGTTCGCCATTAATAGATTATCCGCCTCATCACCAGTAGTCATTCGGTATATACGTCATTTGGTCCTCAGATGTTTGCAGTATAACATTCAATTTGTGGCGAGGCATGTCCCGGGGGTGAACAACACCTTGGCGGATGCGTTATCTAGGTTTCAGTGGGAACAGTTTCGTAGACTGGCGCCCAAGGAAGCAGTGCATGGCTTACCCTGTCCCCCCTCTGTTTGGCAGGTGGCGGTGCATGGAATTCCATTCGGCACTTAGTGCAGGCGTCGCTGGCTCCGAACACCTGGAAGGCTTACTCACCACACTGGGGTGAGTGGGTAGAGTATTGCTTGGCGCATAGCGTGGAATTATGGGGCGGCCCTCAGGAATTGTTTCTCCGATGGCTCGCCCGCTTGAATAAGCAGGGGATCTCAAAGGGGGCAATCTCTATTAAAATAGCTGCTATATCCTTCTTCAGCAACCTGTTAGAGTATCCCAATGGTATGAAAGGGGTTTTGGTGAGACAGGTAGTCAAGGGTTGGAGCAGGCTGGAAGGGAGGTTTCGAGATGCAGGGGAGCCGGGGGAGTTGGTCGCTGCCTCTAAACATGCAGTTAGGTCACTAATACAGATGACTCATGTTAAATGGGCCGGGGATAATCTGCTCTTGTTCATCCCGCATTCCAAGACAGACCAGGACGGAAGGGGGGCCTGGGTGACCCTGACCCCTTCAATCTCAAAAGCTTGCCCGGTGCGAGCGACTAGGGCATGTCCGCATGGCCTGCCGCAGTTCCTAGTACACATCGATGAGTCTAACTTGTCCAGATACCAGTTCGCAGCGGTCCTAAAGAGAGCTGTGATCGCGGCAGGTATGGGAGACTGCCGAATTACTCCTCACTTGTTCCGCATAGGGGCGGCCACCAGCACTGTGGCGTTAGGATGGGAGGCGAAACACATTCAAAGTTTGGGTAGATGGAAGTCACAGTGTTACAAGGTATACGTGTGCCCCCCAACGGAGGCATAGTTGGGGAGGGGGGAAGACTCATCGACAGTTAACGCGTTTGCCCAGTTTGGTTGCTGTTTCAGGTTCCTAATCATTGCAATTCATTACGTACACTGGGCCGCCCTGCGGGCTCTCTCCCATCCTGATGGGCAGCAGCTGGGGCTATCGGTGTCAAGGGCCTCGGTGAGATGGTTGAGTCGTAGAGGCTTACAATGGAATGGTTTGCCTGCCCTCCTTCAAGATGCCAGACACAGATGAGGACAGCCTCATATTATCATTCTGCACATGGGGGGCAACAACTTAGGTTGCGCACCAGCGTTAGACCTCATCAACATCATGAGATCCGACATGCGGTGGATTTGTGCAACGTTTCCGGGGTTGAGGTTGGCATGGTCCAACATAATCCCCCGGTTGCGTTGGTGGTTTTTTCCCACGCCCAAAACAGCATATAGAGTTAGGAAGAATGTAAACAGGGAGCTGTGTAGAGCAGTTGTGGCTGTAGGTGGTTTTGTGGTCCGCCATGAACAGATTTCAGCCGATAAGAAGCAGCTGTATCGCCCAGGCGGCGTGCACTTGGCCGATGAAGGGCTGTTAATCTTCATGGCGGACCTCAAAAGAGCCTTAGTTACATATATTTAGCTGGTGGTGGCAAGAGTCCATCTCTCTGAGAGAGTCTGTCTATTGTGGCGGGAGGTCGTGGCCATAAACACCTGAGGGCAGAGTCTGTAGGGGTGACAGTCGGGCTAATGGGCGAGGGAGATGTCCTCAGGTCGTGACCTGGGGGCCCCCGCCCCGCGTGTCTGCTGGCTGAAGATCCTTTAGGACGTCTGCACCTCCTAGACGGAATGGGGTGGAGCCACATTTTTGCGGCCCCCCTTTGCACTTTGCAATTCCATAACACCTGTCTGTGACCTCTAGTCATATGGAGCTATTATTATATTTACTAGGCCTCGAATGCCGCCACGAGTTAAACGTTTAGTTATGACTTCAGTTGAAGTCAGGTTTATTTAAATGTTAAATAAACATGACCATGATATGGTCTTATACCCAGCTCTCTGTGTCCATGTGTTTATTATCATAGAGTAAGTTAAATAAGTATAGTTTTAAGGGGTTGTAACTGCCAGATAGAGCATCAGCCCTTAGTGCTTTTTCGTTGTCTTTGTATTGTATATAAAACTACATTGCAAGGTTTTTCCACTGTGTATAATTATTATTATTGTTTATATGTATAGTGCAGCAAAACTCTGTAGAATTATTTTTTTTATACCAAATTAAATTTTAAGGCTCCTTTGATTGGATGGCTGAGACAAAACATGGAGACTTGAATCAGTTAATCAATTACTTAAAGGGACAGTCTAGTCAAAATTAAACTTTCCAAATTACTTTTATCATTAAATTTGCTTTGTTTTCTTGGTATTCTTTGTTGAAAGCTAAACCTAGTTAGGCTCATATGATAATTTCTAAGCCCTTGAAGGCCGCCTCTTATCTCAGTGCATTTTGACAGGTTTTTTTTTTACAACTAGGCAGCTCTAGACAGCTCTAGTTCATATGTGCAATATAGATAACATTGTGCTCACTACCGTGGAGTTACTTCTGAGAGGGCACGAATTGGCTAAAATCCAAGTCTGTCAAAAGAACTAAAATAAGGGGGCAGTCTGCAGAAGCTTAGATACTAGGTAATCACAGAGGTAAAAAGTGTATTAATATAACTGTGTTCGTTATGCCAAATTGGGGAATGGGTAATAAAGAGATTATCTTTTAAAACAATAAAAATTCTGGAGTAGACTGCCCCTTTAACATATTAGTAACATTCCCATTTAACATCACAATAAAAATGGAATACAATTTGCAAAGTGTGAAGTGCAAAAACAATTTTGCAATATTCTTGTAACTCTAGTAAAAGTTATCACTCTTTAAAGGGGAATAGGTACATATTCTGTACGTGCCAATACACCCTCATTCAAACACTGCACCTGCTCAGAGAAGCTCTGGTCATTTGTGACTAGGTACTATGGACTCTGGAACTTAAAGGGATACAAAACCCAATTTTTTTTCTTTCATGATTCAGATAAACCGTGCAATTTTAAGCAATTTTCTAATTTACTCCTTCTAGCAATTGTTCTTTGTTCTCTTGCTATCTTTGTTTGAAAAAGTAAGAATGTAAGCATAGGAGCCGCCCCTATTTTGGTTCAGAACCTGGGAAGTGCTTGCTGATTGGTGGGTACCAATCGGCAAGCTCTAGCAGATACATAGATACAAACATTCCTGCTTTTTCAAATAAAGATAGAACAAATAAAAATGTATAATAGAAGTAAATGAGAAAGTTGCTTAAAATTGCATAAATTATCTGAATCATGCAAGAAAAAATGTGTGTTTTGTGTCCCTTTAAGGTGGGCTGTTTTGTGGGTGAGGACCATGTTGGAAGGGAGCTGGTCATGGGTGGATGGTGGGCAGGATTATGGGCATGTCTTGGTGGTCAGTGGGTGTGCCTGGGTTGTTCGTGGGCAAATCTGGGTGTTCTATGGGCGATTTTTTGCAATTAGGGACATATGACTGTCTCAGTGGGATAGAATTATTATTATTGTCAGTTATTTGTAGTGCGCCAACAGATTCCGCAGTGCTTCAGAATTAGGGACTGTCTCTAGCAAATAGGTGCAGTTGGGAAGTCTGTGTGTTAGGAAACCATCACCTTTTCTTTGACCAGGAACAATGTTTGAATACAGATCTACAGGGAATTACAGCATATGTACATATGCTCCTGAAACAGTGACAGCTTATATTAGAAGCATGTTTGCTAGGAATGCATCTATTCAAATTGCACCCATGCACATTCAACATTGACTTATGTTAGTTTAAAGAAACGCTCTGATATCAAGTTCAACATTCAGACCCTGAGGCTGCAAGCATCTAGCTCACAAATCCAATATGTTTCCTTTTGCTTTAGCCTCAGGAGTATAGCGAAGTAAAAATAATTTCATTCATATTAAAAGAACAAAACAAAAAAATCCATGAACAGAGTTATGAAAACTACTACGGATTCTTTCGCTGAGCACAGTGTGAGGGACAAGTTTAGCAGCAACTCAACAGGGTTGGAGATGATGAACGTTGTGCAATTGGTTAAACCTGATAATATGGATCATAACAGACTCCTGAGGCTAAAACTGTTGATAATGTATTAGATTTGTAAGTTTGTAGCCTCAGGGTCTCAGCACTGCTCTTAATATCCCAATTTTTCTTTAAATTTTTTTGTTCAAAATAGATTTAAGGGACATAATACTCGTGCTAAATCTCATGAAAGTGATATACATAACTGTAATAACCTGACAAGAAAACATCACATGAATATCTCTATGTAAAAAGGAAGATATTTTACCTCAACATTTCTTCAATTCACAATAGTAAGTGCTCTTTAAACAGTTATACTTCAGCTACTGTCAGCTGCATGTTGAAAACAAAAACATTAGCCAATCAGTATCAGTGGTGTTGAGGTCATGCTTTGCTTTACTCATGAGATTTCATACCAAACTTCTTTAAACTGAGGATGGAAATAACATGACTGTGCCTGCACATGGCAGATGCATGCACCCTTGAAAATCCAGGGACTAGCATCTTGATTGGCTGCTTAAAGGGACACTCAAGTCAAGTTAAGCTTTAATGATTCAGCTAGAGCATGCAATTTTAAACATCTTTCCAATTTACTTTTATTAAAAAAAAATGTGCAGTCTTTTTATATTTACACTTTTTGAGTCACCAGCTTTTATCTTTTGCTTTTATCTTTTAATATTCTAAATCTGCAATTTATATGCAGACTTAAAGGGACATTATAGTGATTCGTTAGAGGATGTAAATTTATCACTAGCGACACTGAAAATCTATCTGTTAACCCCCCACAAAGGGTTAAGCACATAAAGTACTGCACAGAAGCAGAAACAGCCGCTGATACAAAACAGCAGCACTTTTCGCACAACCTAGCTGATCAAGTAATGCCGCTGATTGGATCAGTGGCAGTCTCCTTTCGTGTAGAAGCTATCATGAAAATCAGAACCTCTGTCCAAGATGATAAATTAGAGATTAAAGAACGGCCAATGGTATAATTCTTAAATGATGCTGTAATAAAATGGTCAGAGACAATGAATTTGGCTATGTCAAAGAAGTATAGAGTAAGTTAAAGGGACATTGTACGCTAGATTTTTCTTTGCATAAATGTTTTGTAGATAATCCATTTCTATAGCCCATCTGGGAGTGTTCTTGTAAAAATGTATAGTTTCGCTTATTTTTTATTTGTCTTTTTCTAGTTTCGCTTATTTTTTAAGAACATTGTACTGGTTTTCAGACTCCTTTTATATCAGTATCTGTGCATATTCTTCTTTATAGTAGTGTCTATTACATGCACTGCAGTTATATGAAAATTAGTGTATACTGTCCCTTTAATATGGATGCTGAGTGGATAGAACAAAACACACTTTCCTTACACCATTCTCTTAAATAAAACATTACGGATTTAACAATGATAAACAGGTTACTTTTTTAATATATATTTTAATAAATAGCTTTCAATAAATATTAAATAACCATTGATTCATAAATTGAATTTACAACAACTTAATCATAGAAAAAAACCTCAACAAGACACTCCCACGCAGTACCTTATAGTAATTAAATCCTCCGTAGGGGTGGCATCAAAGATTACCCCTTTTTCCTATAAAATTATAAATTCTAGGAATGTAATGTCCTTGAAGTTATTGCTCAACCTTATCCCAGCCAATAAAGGTGGTGGTTAAACGCAGGGAACATTATATCTACCAATTATTATATTGATGCACAAACACTCCACAACATGATGTGACCGAAATAACCATTAAAAACAGAAGCAGACGATATGTTTAAATTACACTGAAGCTCCTTAAACAATATATTACACGGCACTCCTTTACACTGTTCCTTTTTAAAAGACAAATAGACAATCTTTCAAGTTGACAAAAATAAACCAGTTAAAGGGACAGTCTACACCAGAATTTTTATTGTTTTAAAAGATAGATAATCCCTTTATTACCCATTCCCCATTTTGCGTAAACAACATAACTTAATGAAAACACAGACACAAAGGTGGAGGAAAAGACATTGAAGCTGGTCGCATTTATTAAATAGGTTTAACATCATAACCGGCTAAACTTTTAATATAACTGGATAGTGGCAAGTGAGTTCCTATCTCCTCAGCACTACTAGAGGTCAGTGACCATGAGGGTTGCCGCGGGAAAAGTCAGGTCAAGACAGAGGGAATGTGGTTATCAGAAGTTGCAAGGGCCTGAAACCAAAGAAGGGGTTACTACGGTAACTAGCTAAAGCGTTAAGCCCCCCTTTTTTATAGGCCATTTTCTTCACCTCAAACTCTCTGTCACGATGGATTAGGCCAAGACCTTCCACAGCCTGAGTGTAAAATATACTCCAAATGAAAAGGGCCCAGATGTTACCAATGCCGCATAAAACCGGTTAACAGGCTGGGGGAGCAAAAAAGTAAAGGACCATAGACTTACGAAGAATAGGTTGAATAACCTTGACTCAGCCATGGTGTTTATCTAAAAGCCCTCCTATGGGAGCCGTATTGCTCACGCTGCCATCCATACTCCGGGTTGGGAGGGTGGGGAAAGGCTCTTTGAGAATCCCAATGGAGAAAGAGTCCTGAAGCCTGATCACAAGACTGGGACATTGTTGCCGTCTTGCACTCTTGCCCTATACTCTTCCCTCTCCCTCAGGTATTAACCCTTAACCCCTTAATGACCGGACCATTTTTCAGTTTTCTTACCCTTAATGACAATGGCTATTTTAAAATTTCTGCAGTGTTTGTGTTTAGCTGTAATTTTCCTCTTACTCATTTACTGTACCCACACATATTATATACCGTTTTTCTCGCCATTAAATGGACTTTCTAAAGATACCATTTTTTTCATCACATCTTATAATTTAATATAAAAAATATATAAAATATGAGGAAAAAATGGAAAAAAACACACTTTTTCTAACTTTGACCTCCAAAATCTGTTACACATCTACAACCACCAAAAAACACCCATGCTAAATAGTTTCTAAAATTTGTCCTGAGTTTAGAAATACCCAATGTTTACATGTTCTTTGCTTTTTTTGCAAGTTATAGGGCAATAAGTACAAGTAGAACTTTGCTATTTCCAAACCACTTTTTTTCAAAATTAGCGCTAGTTACATTGGAACACTGATATCTGTCCGGAATCCCTGAATATCCCTTGACATGTATATATTTTTTTTTAGAAGACAACCCAAAGTATTGATTTATGCCCATTTTGGTATATTTCATGCCACCATTTCACTGCCAAATGCGAGCAAATAAAAAAAATTGTTCACTTTTTCACAAATTTTGTCACAAACTTTAGGTTTCTCACTGAAATTATTTACAAACAGTTTGTGCAATTATGGCACAAATGGTTGTAAATGCTTCTCTGGGATCCCCTTTGTTCAGAAATAGCAGACATATATGGCTTTGGCGTTGCTTTTTGGTAATTAGAAGGCCGCTAAATGCAGCTGCGCACCACACGTGTATTATGCCCAGCAGTGAAGGGGTTAATTAGGGATCTTGTAGGGACCTTGAAGGGTTAATTTTAGCTTTAGTGTAGTGTAGTAGACAACCCAAAGTATTGATCTAGGCCCATTTTGGTATATTTCATGCCACCATTTCACCGCCAAATGCGAGCAAATAAAAAAAAAAGTGACATTTTTCACAATTTTAGGTTTCTCACTTAAATTATTTACAAACAGCTTGTGCAATTATGGCACAAATGGTTGTAAATGCTTCTCTGGGATCTCCTTTGTTCAGAAATAGCAGACATATATGGCTTTGGCGTTGCTTTTTGGCAATTAGGAGGCCGCTAAATGCTGCTGCGCACCACACTTGTATTAAGCCCAGCAGTGAAGGGGTTAATTAGGTAGCTTGTAGAGAGCTTGCAGGGTTAATTTTAGCTTTAGTGTAGAGATTAGCCTCCCACCTGACACATCCCACCCCCTGATCCCTCCCAGACAGCTCTCTTCCCTCCCCCACCCCACAATTGTCCCCGCCATCTTAAGTACTGGCAGAAAGTCTGCCAGTACTAAAATAAAAGGTGTTTTTTTTTTTGTTTGTTTTTTTTAATTATTCAGCTGTGATGGACCCCTGCCTTAACCCCCAACCTCCCTGATCCCCCCCAAACACCTCTCTAACCCTCCCCACCTACCTAATTGCCACCATCTTGGGTACTGGCAGCTGTCTGCCAGTACCCAGTTTTCCCCAAAAAATAAAGTGTTTTTTTTTTATTTTTAAATTTTTTTTTTTCATTTTTTCTGTAGTGTAGCTGCCCCCCCAGTACCCCCACCCCCCTAACCCTACCAGATCCTATTATTATTAAAAAAAATTTACTGTTTGCTGCCCCCCTCCCTCTTACCAAAATTCATTGGTGGCAGTGCCAGTGATTGCTGCGCGCGCGCGCGCACACACACACACGCACGCGCGCGCGTGCACGCAGCCCCCCTGCACGCTCCCGGCATCCGGCGTGCACAATGCACTTGAAGGAACCGGATGCCGGGTAGCGATGGGCCGCCCACCCTCCTCCCTGTAAGCTCCCACCCACCAACGAACGGCCCCATCGCTACCGGTGCAGAGAGGGCCACAGAGTGGATCTCTCTGCATCGGATGCTTTTTAAAGGGTATTGCAGGATGCCTCAATATCGAGGCATCACTGCAATACCCAGAGAGCTGCTGGAAGTGATTGCGATCGCTTCCAGCACTCTCTTAGACAACTGACGTACCAGGTACGTCCATTGTCACTAACTGCAAGTTTTTGCAGGACGTACCTGGTACGTCAGTTGTCATTAAGGGGTTAAAGGGACACTGAACCCATTTTTTTTTCTTTCATGATTTAGACAGAGCATGCAATTTTAAGCAACTTTCTAATGTACTTCTATTATCATTTTTTCTTTGTTTCTTGCTATCTTTATTTGAGAATCATGAATGTAAATCTTAGCAGCCAGCCCATTTTAGGTTCAGCACCATGGATAGCGCTTGCTTATTGGAGGCTGACATTTACCCACCAATAAGCAAGCATAACCCAGGTTCTCAACCAAAAATAGTCCGGCTCCTATGCATCACATTTCTGCTTTTTAAATAAAGATAGCAAGAGAACGAAGAAAAATTGATAATAGGAGTAAATTAGAAAGTTGCTTAAAATTGCATGCACTGAGGCAGAATTACCAAGTGTCTGTCGGACCTGATCCGAGAGTGCAGATTTGCGGCCAATCCGCCGCCAGCAGGGAGGTCTTTAGACCGCTGCTCCATAACTTGTGTTTCTGGCGAGTCTGAAGACTCGCCAGAAACACGGGCCCTCAAGCTCCATCCAGAGCTTGATAAATGTGCCTTACTGTCTGAATCATTAAAGAAAAAAATTGCGTTTAGTGACCCTTTAAGAGGCTTCTAGCCTACTTTGCTCTACACTGTCATAAACAAGTTCATAGTATAAAGGCAAACAAAAAGTTCTTAGTCAGAATTTTAAATGAGCAGATTTTTTTTCTAACAAATTTCAAAATTTGCTTCAATTTGCCAGCCCCTTGTACCATGTGACAACAACCAGCCAATCAAAAACTCATATGTATACACTGTGCACTTTTGCAGACACTCAGTAGTAGCTGGTGCCTTAGAAAGTGTCCATGTAAATAACTGTAAACAATTTGATAATGAAAGTGAATTGGAAAGTTTCTTAAAACTGCATACTCTATCTGAATTGTTAAAGTTTAATTTTGACTTTATTGTCCCTTTAATTACTGTGGTAAAACCCCCCTACCCTTAAAAATCAAGCTGACCAAGCTGCTTGGTTCATCATCATTTTTCAGAGACAATTTTAATTTTAAAAGCAAATACATAATTTAACAACTAGGTGTAAATCTTTAAATCACTGAGTAAAGTTTTAACGTCAGTGCATACAGTTTTTAAAGGGACAGTCAAGTCAAAATTAAACTTTCATGATTCAGATAGAGCACACACTTTTAAACAACCGAGCACGTGCATTTTCTGATTAGCTGAGGGCTGTCACAGGGTGCATTAGGAAGGAAAATTTAACTAACTTTGAAATTTGTCAGAAAAAAATCTACTACTGATTTGAAATTCAAACTAAGTGCTTTTGCATTGTCTTTTTATTATACATAATTTGTTTATGCTATGCTATGTGTTTAGTGGTCCTTTAAAGGGACAGTCAACCCCAAAATTGTTATTGTTTAAAAAGATAGATAATGCCTTTACTACCCATTCCCCAGCTTTCACAACCAACATTGTTATATTAATATATTTATAACATCTAAATCTCTACATTTCTGCCTGTTTCTAAGTCACTACAGACAGCCTCTTATCACATGCTTTTTTATTAGCTTTTCACAACAAGAGACTGCTAGTTCATGTGTGTCATATAGATAACATTGTGCTCACACCTGTGGAGTTGTGGCAGACACTTCACTAATTGACTAAAATGCAAGTCAATAGATAATAAATAAATAGCCATGTGATCAGGGGACTGTCAGAAGATGCTTAGATACAAAGGTAATCACAAAGGTAAAAAGTATATTAATCAGGGGTCAAGTCGGGCGGAAACACATGGGAACGGAGCTGGAGTACAGTCTGACTAGAGGGATAGTGAGATCCTCTAGTAATGGACAGTAACACTTCATACAATACACTAAATGTAAGACTGTCAGCGGTCTTGCTGTGTTATCACCCTGCACTGTGTGTAACACATGGTGCTTACATTTCTGTGTGGCTTGTTGGGGGTAATTTAGCTCTCCTCAGCAGAAATTGTACTATTGCACCTTAATTTGCTTTCATTAACCAAAGTGTATATATTATATAGATATAAGTACAGACTGTGTGTGTGTATGTATGTATGTATATATATATATATATATATATATATATATATATATATATATAATATTAAATTTGTTGGCGGGTGGAAGTCTTTTTTTGTAGGACTTGACCCCTGATATTAATATAACTATGTTGGTTATGCAAAACTGGGGATTGGGTAATAAAGGGATTATCTATCATTTTAAACAATAACAATTTTGGAGTTGACTGTCCCTTTAAGAATAATATTTTTGGAATGATTAGGACAAAAACTCACATTCTAGCTGCTTTACATTCGAACGACCTGGGAGAGCATCTTTCCAGAGGCGAAACTACAGGGGGTGCAGAGGTCGCAGGTGCGACTGGGCCCCTGAGGGTGGGGGCCCAGCTTTAAAAAAAAAAAAAAAAATTAATTATTTTTTTTTAATAAAAAACGTTAACCTACCACTGCCTGCACTGATATCATGTGAGTGTGACATGACTACAGGGGTTAGTGTTTCTGTTTTACCCATTGGTGTGTGTGTGTGTATGTATGTGACTGTGTGTGTATTTATGCATGTATGTATGTGTGTATGTTTGTGGAACCAGCAAATTACAGACCTTGTTACTACAGCATTGGTGGGGCAGGGGGTGAACAGTGTCATTATACAGTACCACTGTGGGGGGTGGACCATGTCACTGACTACTGTGGTCACTTGGTCAGACCATCTCTGTGGGCACAGGGTACCTCCTTTTGCAGACATGTAATCTGATTCACATTTTTTTCTGTGTTAAATGTAAAAATTTTTTAAAAAAAATGTATTAAATTCACCTTTTTTTGGACGGGGGAGGGGCGGTGGGGGGGCCCCTTCTTAGATTCTTGCACCTGGGCCCTGTTGTTTCTAGTTACGCCTCTGCATCTTTCAATAATAAGTCAACACATCTTGCAGGCACTATGAATTTTCATCCCTAGAGAGAAAATCTGTAAACGTCAGAGGTTTCAGAAATAAAAAAAAAGGGAAAATATTCATGTTTTCTAGGTTATGTTTATGGTCTATGTTTATGGATTCTTCCCACATAAATAAATATAACAGACATCTTACTATGTGAATGTCAACACTGAAAATAAATAGTGACTGCTAAATGTCATGGCTTCAAAATATCACGCTTATCAAAAATACAGGGTAAACTCTCATTTGAGACTTGAGGTTATTCCTCTGCACTTTTATTAGCAATTGTTTATCCAATAATCGATGAGAATGTACTAATTACTATGATAATTAAATGATTACTAAATTTGTGACATTCTGAGTCTTTTTTTCAGTAGTGCTTGTCCATTTGTGTTCTCTAAAGGAAAAAAAAATGTGTTCTCTGCTGGAGCACCTATTTAATAGTCATGTTAACATAGCAGTGCTCCAAACTCACAAATTATATACCTTATAAAATACATATATAATATATAGGGCTAGATTACAAGTGGAGCTCTATTTAGCGCTGCCGCTAGAGCAGTAATTGTACTAGAAGTAAACTTTGTGTGCGCCTGGTTGCGCTGGTATTATGAGTTGACAGTAAAAAGTTATCTTGCTCGAGCTAACCCGACGCACACAAGCAGCTTACTTCTAGCGCACTTAGACTGTCACTCAAAAGATAAACTATTTCTCACAGAAGTCAATGGAGAAAAAAATTGGGGAAAAAACACCCGAATCCCGCAATAACCCAAACTCATATTCTCATTTGCGCTAACCGACATGAAAATATGAATATTTCACATTCCAATGTTCTGCACATATTATTATTATTATCATTTATTTGTATAGCGCCGACAAATTCCGTAGCGCTGGGTACAATGATAGGGGTATACAATGACAAAGATTTGTGATAAAATACAAAACATAGCAAAACGAAACAAATCTAGTACAGGAGGAAGAGGGCCCTGCTCCGGAGAGCTCACAGTCTACAGGTTTAGGGTGCAGAGACATAAGGTTGGGGGGGTCACATACAGGTGAAACTCGAAAAATTAGAATATCGTGCAAACGTTCATTTATTTCACTAATGCAACTTAAAAGGTGAAACTAATATATGAGATAGACTCATTACATGCAAAGCAAGATAGTTCAAGCCGTGATTTGTCATAATTGTGATGATTATGGCTTACAGCTCATGAAAACCCCAAATCCACAATCTCAGAAAATTAGAATATTGTAAAAGGTTGCAATATTCTAGGCTCAAAGTCCCACTCTATTCAGCTAATTAAGCCATAACACCTGCAAAGGGTTCCTGAGCCTTTAAATGGTCTCTCAGTCTGGTTCAGTAGGAATCACAATCATGGGAAAGACTGCTGACCTGACAGTTGTGCAGAAAACCATCATTGACACCCTCCATAAGGAGGGAAAGCCTCAAAAGGTAATTGCAAAAGAAGTTGGATGTTCCCAAAGTGCTGTATCAAAGCACATTAATAGAAAGTTATATGGAAGGGAAAAGTGTGGAAGAAAAAGGTGCACAAGCAGTAGGGATGACCGCAGCCTGGAGAGGATTGTCAGGAAAAGGCCATTCAAAAGTGTTGGGAACTTTCACAAGAGCCACCACACACAGACGGATCCTGGAAATGGGCTTCAAATGTCGTATTTCTCTTTTCAAGCCACTCCTGAACAACAAACAACGTCAGAAGCGTCTTACCTGGGCTAAAGAAAAACAGACCTGGTCTGTTGCTCAGTGGTCCAAAGTCCTCTTTTCTGATGAGAGTCCAGGGTCAACGCAGCCGTCTACCAGGAGATTTTGGAGCACTTCATGCTTCCTTCCTTCCACAGACGAGCTCTATGGGGATGTTGACTTTATTTTCCAGCAGGACTTGGCACCTGCCCACACTGCCAAAAGCACCAAAACCTGGTTCAATGACCGTGGGATTACTATGCTTGATTGGCCAGCAAACTCGCCTGACCTGAACCTCATAGAGAATCTATGGGGCATTGCCAAGAGAAAGAAGAGAGACATGAGACCGAACAATGCAGAAGAGCTGAAGACCTCTATTGAAGCATCCTGGTCTTCCATAACACCTCAGGCTGATAGCTTTCATGCCACGCCGCATTGAGGCAGTAATTGCTGCAAAAGGGGCCCAAACCAAGTACTGAGTACATACAGTATGCATGCTTATACTTTTCAGAGGTCCTATATTGTTCTACAAGTATGTACAATCCTTGTTTTATTGATTGCATGTAATATTCTAATTTTCTGAGATTGTGGATTTGGGGTTTTCATGAGCTGTAAGCCATAATCATCACAATTATGACAAATCACGGCTTGAACTATCTTGCTTTGCATGTAATGAGTCTATCTCATATATTAGTTTCACCTTTTAAGTTGCATTAGTGAAATAAATGAACTTTTGAACGATTTTCAAATTTTTCGAGTTTCATCTGTAGTAGAATATGCTCTATTTATTAAAAAATACTTTATATATATATAGCCGATCCAATAATAAATCTGGATTTAAACACACATTAAAATTGCTGTGGTTTAAATCCAGAGAGTTTAATTATTGGATCTGTTATACTGTAGTATTTTGCACCCTGGTATTTGTCTATTCAGCGAGTGGGAGTGCGCTTTCTACATATCCGTATATATATATATATATATATATATATATATATATATATACACTGTATATATATGATGGTATGTTGGCACAATATATATTTATACCTATATATATATATATATATATATATATATATATAATGTCAAAACAGACAATCACTCCGGAACCCAATCTTAAATTCACCTGGGGTAAGAAAGAGTGCACTCACCAGGACTTTTTCATCATGTTGTTTTCTTTCTGTATGTCTGAGGAAGGAGTTAAACTCCTCGAAAACGTTAACATCTAAAAGAATAAATAGATGAAAAAGTCCTGGTGAGTGCAGTCTTTCTTACTGTTAGATAGATAGATAGATAGATAGATAGATAGATAGATAGATAGATGATTATATATAGGTATAGATAGGCCACGCCCACCTTGCGTCTGTCGTTGTGGAACAGCGATCAGCTGTTGGCTAGTTTTATGGACCAATTGTTTGTGAAACTTTGCAAAGAAAAGAAAAAACCTTTGCCGGAGTGGACGCCAGTGATTTAAAGAAACCGGGGAAACACCTGTCAGGACATCTTTAGACAACAGCGATACCCGGCATTCAGATTTACCGTCCTTACTCCTTGGATCAAGTGCAGAGAGCAAGCGGTTCTGAGCCACACTTTAATCTACATGCTCGTACATACCTCACAAGTTTGAGGTTGACTCTTGTGAGTAGACACCCTACGGGGAAATTGTTTTAAAAACACATTTGTTTCATAGTTTGATTAAATTGATTTGCACTATGTAGGTGCCCTTGTGCGCTTTCTTTTCTACTTGTTTGCAGATTTCTACCTTACTCCATTTGATTCCAGAGGATTACTAAGATACAGCAGCCGACACCTACAATTGATCTGCACCACTGCGTGGGATCAAACAAGTTTATCCTTTTTACAAAATATTTACTTTGCTAGATACAGTTTCAAATTTTAAGCACTGTTGCATGTCTTTATGCATTTATAACATTCAAATTCTCATTTTTTATGGTCTCCAAATATTGATAACACATTAAGCACACACGGTTGTGGAATATAATTTTAAGAATTCTGCTACCAAGAGGTTTATTTAGAGCGCAGTTCTGTGTTTTGGAGGAAGAGTCTACTCTTTCTCATACACGTTTTTCTTTGCCTTATATATATATATATATATATATATATATATATATATATATATATATATATATGAATATTTATTTAAAAATACATAGAACATATTCTTCTATGTGCAGAACATTGGAATGTGAAATATTTACAGTAAATACACACTATAGACATCAATGGGGAGAAAGTGTTAGAAAAAAACTAACACCTGCAATCGTCAATGGCAAATCGCCGTAACACAAACCCATTAGTGTCTATGGGGAAAAGAGAGTTACGTTTAAACCTAACACCCTAACATGAACCCCTAGTCTAAATACCGCTAATCCGCCGCCCCCGACACCACCGATACTAAAGTGATTAACCCATAAACCACCACCGCAACACTAAATAAAGCAATTAACCTGAAAAACTGCCGTCCCTGACATCGCTGACACTAATTAAAGCTATTAAGCCCTAAACCGTCGCCCCGACATCGGTACTAATAAACTAAATCTATTAATCCCTAAACCGCCGCCCCCACATCGGTACTAATAAACTAAATCTATTAACCCTTAAATCTAACACCCACTAACTTTAAATTAAATTTACAATATAACTATCTTTAAATAAATAAAAGCTTACCTGTGAAATAAAAAAAAAAATAAGTTTAAACTATAAATTAAAGTGTTAGAAAAAAACTAACACCTGCAATCGCGGAATGGCAAACCCATTGTTGTCTTTGGGGAAAGAAACTTACGTTTAAACCGAACACCCTAACATAAACCCCTAGTCTAAATACCCCTAATCCACCGACCCCCTACATCACCAACACTAAAGTGATTAACCCCTAAACCGCCACTCTGACACTAAATAAAGTGATTAACCCCTAAACCACTACCCCCGACATCCCCGACACTAATTAAGGCTATTAACCCCTAAACTGCCACCCCCAAAATCACCAACACTAATTAAAGCTATTAACACCTAAACCGCTGCCCCCAACATCGCCAACACTAATTAAAGCTATTAAACCCTAAACCGCTGACACTAAATAAAATGTTAAACCCCTAAACTGCCGGCCCCCCACATTTGTACCAATAAATTGAATCTATTACCCCTAAACCGCCGCCCCCCAACATCGGTACTAATAAACAAAATCTATTAACCCCTAAACCACCGGTCCCCACATCGGTACTTATAAATAAAATCTTTTAACCCCTAAACCGTTAGCCCCTCACATCGCAACACATTAAATTAAAATATTAACTAAATCTATTAACCCCTAAACCGCCGCCCCCCCCACATCGGTACTAATAAACTAAACCTTTTAACCCCTAAACCACCGGCCCCCACATCTGTACTAATAAACTAAATATATTAACCCCTATACCACCAGCCCCCCCATCACAACACACTAAATTAAAATATTAACCCCTAAACCTAACATTCACTAACTTTAAATTAAACTTACAATATAACTATCTTTAAATAAATAAAAACATACCTGTGAAATAAAAAAACTCAGTTTAAACTATAAATCAAACTAACATTAATATTTTAAATAAATAAACGAAAAATAAAAGATCCTAACATTACAATATTATAAAATCCTAACACTACGAATAAAATTTAAAAAAAATAACATTAAAATAATGAGAAAAAAAACAAAAAACGCTAAGATTACAAAAAATAATAAACAAAATTATCCAAAATAATAAAATTTACTCCTAATATAATAGACCTATAAAAATTAAAAAGCACCCCCAAAATAAAAACACCCCCTTGCATTTAAGCTTCAGTGTACGGCAGTGATCGTATGAAGAGGATTCTCCACGCTGGATGTCCGCGCTGCTGGCAAAAAAGCTCTGCGCCTCCACAGCTCCGTGACACATGGATGAAGAAAGAAGATGCACCTGTGATGGATCAAGATGTCGCCGCCTGGATGAAGATTTCTCTCTGCCTGGATGAAGATGGAAGTCCGGACTTCAGGAACTGTGTGTAGATTTTCTGGGGTTAGTGTTAGATTTTTAGAGAAAAATAGAGGGCACCCTTAATCAAAAAATAATAAAATAATAAAGTCTGACTATATAAATCATAAATAATAATACAATCTTATAAAATACAATCTTTAAAAAAAATTTAAACAATAAATAAAAAAATATTGTAAAAAAACATATTAAGCCTGATGAAACAGCCACTGGCTGGCTGAGAAACGCGTTGCTTGTTTTTACTATTTTATTAAAGTAAGTTATACACTTAAACAAATCCTCAGAGACGTCCGGGCTTCACAATCGAACAAGAAAAAGCAAGCAGCCAGGGTAGCGTTATAAAGATAAAAAACTATTCTTTATTGGTAACACATAAAAACAAAAAGAGCCTCAGATCTGTATTGGCAATCCAGGGTCTCTAACAACAACTGCAGTTGTCGTTAGAGACCCTGGATTGCCAATACAGAGCTGGCTCTTTTTGTTTTTATGTGTTACCAATAAAGAATAGTTTTTTATCTTTATAACGCTACCCTGGCTGCTTGCTTCTTCTTGTTCGATTGTGAAGCCCGGAAGTCTCTGAGGATTTGCTGAACCTATTTGCACCTTGGACGTAGGCGCTCTTGCTGGGCTCCAGACAAACGGAAGTGCAGATACAGAGATAAGTGCTAACGCTGCAGACACGCTGCTCTATGTCACGGACCTCCCCGGATTGGTAAGCGCCGCTTTTTCTGTTTTTCAAGTTATACACTTAGCACTTGCCGTCATACCTTTTATTTTTGGTACACCATTGTTTGGAATATCGTTTCCTGACCTATTGGGGTTCAAGCTAAACCGGAGACCAGTCTGCTGGGTGACTGTTTGATCCCAGTCTGTTCCTTCTACACCAAAAGGGGTGCTCTACTAAATGGGAGTGCAAACATTTTATTACCATCTTTCACGTATTCAAACAGTACTGGGGCATGTGCCACTTCTGTTCTTCTATGTTAGGTTAGAGTGTTAGGTTTTTATTTAATTTTTTTTTTTTTTTTTTTTTTTAGATTAGGGTTTAGATGGGCAGTAAAAGAGCTGAATGCCCTTTTAAAGGCAATGCCCATACAAATGACCCTTTAGGGGCAATGGGTAGCTTAAGATTTTATTTAGACTTAGGTTTTTTATTTTTCGTAATTTTAGCCTTTGTTTTTTTTTTGTAAGATTTTTTAAATTTTTTGTAGTATTAGGTTTATTTAAATTTGTCTTTTTTTTTTCGTAGTGTTAGTTTTTTTTTAATCATGTCATTTATGATTTTTAATTGGTAGTTTATTTTATTTATTTTTTAATTTTATTTTTTATTGAGGTTTCATTTTGCAAGTAACAGGCAAAAATAAACATGTTAAGTCAGAATAGCATCTACAGTACAATAAAAAATACAAAAAAAAAATACAGTCTAAGAGATACATATATATGAAATACCTGCATAGAAAGATATACAATCATATTAGAAGCCTCAGATTTACATATAACTATATATATAGGGATTCCTGTTAAATAACCAGAGCCACTCGTGGGCTCTCATTTGCACCACTAGTTATCAAAGGGGAATCCATTTAGCCTAAGAACTAGTTTTAAATAATAGAAGTGAACAATTTGATGAAAATTATAGAACAAGTTTGTTAGCAACAAATAGGATATGTCTAATGGTGTTAAAAGTACAAGATACAGCCTACGTTACATCGCTTTAGATCTCATTATAGATTCTGTTACATCCACATCAATATCTGCATGAAGCTTAAATATTGTTATACGAATTGCATACTATCACACAGACAATCTGATAATTGGTAGAGAGCTTGTCCATATAGTAGAGCACATAGGTGTAAGTTACCAAAGTGTGACCTGAACTCGATATGATTTCTCAGACGGGATGATGCAGGACATGAAAAAAGCAAACTGTAGATATAGCAATAAATGTCGGGTGGGTTATACATCCGACTACAACAAAAAATATATATAAAACAAGAATGGGAAATAAAACTACTAGGCCCGCTACTTTACATAAGGGGGGTTTCCCTTTTTTGGGCCCTAATAGATAGATTGAAACTATTCTGTACTCAAACAAAAATTATGGAACTGAGGTATAATTTTACATATAGAGTAGAATATATGTCCCAGAAGTGACCAAGTCCATGTGTTATGACCATTTACCAGCTTTGGTGAAGCATATATTATTAAACAATAAATTACCCCACTCCAGATCTGGGAATCAAGCATGGTATGAAGAGATAGTAGCAGGTTATTTTACATATAGAGTAGAATATATGTCCCAGAAATGACCAAGTCCGTATGTTATGACCATTTACCAGCTTTGGTGAAGCATATATTATTAAACAATAAATTACCCCACTCCAGATCTGGGAATCAAGCATGGTATGAAGAGATAGTAGCAGGTTATTTTACATATAGAGTAGAATATATGTCCCAGAAATGACCAAGTCCGTATGTTATGTCCATTTATCAGCTTTGGTGAGGCATATATTATTAAACAATAAATTACCCCACTCCAGATCTGGGAATCAAGTATAGTGTGAAGAGATAGTAGCAGGCTGGGGGAGCTGAATCCCTCTTACACCTCCTGGAGGAATGCGGGCTGGAAAGTCCAGTTCGTGCAAGGCCAAATAACTGCATTCCGTACGCAGCAGGGAGGCAACGATCCGTTGGCCCAAATATGCCCCTTGGATGAACAGGGCCACGTGGCTGTGCGAAATGGCCAAACAGAAGCCAGGGTATGCGGCGTAACTTAACAGTGTTCACCCGGTCTAGCCTTTCCACTTGTCGGCTAATTACCTCCCGCAGAGGGACCTCCGATCCCGAAGCAAGCTCGCTACCATAAACATTCTTAGCTGCACCTTCATAGCGAGTCTCAGTGTGGATCGCTATGCCTCTGTTAGATGAGACGGATGGCGTTTTATATAGTACCCTATGTTCCATATCTCGATTAGGAAGGGACCCATCTAAATCTTGCACGTTAGCATTTGGCTTCAGGTCACTTTCCATAACAGGCAGTGAAGTATGGGCTGAGTCCGGAAGGACCATCTCAAGCATATGTTCTTCCAGCTTGTTAAGTCGCATAATAAGAAGGCTCTCAATGTTTTTTAACACGTTAGGTACCATAAGAGACATATTTTGAAGTTGTTTTTCTCTATTAATATAGGCAAAGTACTCAGAGTCCAAGTCGACCATGGATAAAGTCATTAAGTTGCTAATTGAGCAGCACTTTACACTGCCAATGATCTTGCAATCATAACGGGGAATGCGTGCCCTACCAACTTGAGAGAGCAAACTCACAATGTAAGTCTCCCTGCCACACGGCCAGTCTCCAAGTCAGTGAGCTGAAGAGCATAGAAAGGTCCACCTTCATGAGACTTCTCACAAACCTCCCTGGGGTTTCACAAGACACCTCAGCAGATATCTTTAGGGAATTGATGTAATTTCGTACAGGAATAATCCTTATTCGCCCAGTAGAAGTCAGGAGCTCCGCACAAACATGTCCTCTCGCAACAGCTATAGGCTCCGCCCCCCAGTTTATTTTATTTTATTAGAACAGTTATGTTAGGTTAATTTATAATTTAATTTTAGGATTTTTTTTATTTCACAGGTAAGTTTATATTTATTTTAAGATAGTTATGTTTTAACTTTTCATTTAAAGGTAGGGGGTGTTATGTTTAGGGGTTAATAGTTTAATTTCTTTTTTTGCGATCTGGGGGTCCGGCAGTATAGGGGTTAATAGGTTTAGTTTATTGGTTATAATGTGGGGGACTGGAGGTTTAGGGGTTAATAGGTGAAATATAGTATTTGCTATGCAGGAGGATGACGGTTTAGGGGCTTATACTTTATTGTGGTGGATTAGGGGTTAATAAGTTTAATAAAGTATTTGTGATGTGGGGGGGGGTGGCGGTTTAGGGGTTAATAGGTAGTTTATGGGTGTTAGTGTACTTTGTAACATTTTAGTTATGAGTTTTGTGAAACATTTTTGTTTTGCAAAATCCATAACTACTGGTCTCAGATCGTGGATTTGATTGTGACGGTATAGGCTGTAATGCAAGCATTTTTGCCAGACCGCACAAACTGTAATATGGCGCTGTCATGAACACCTCATGATTTAGATGCTAAGGGGGTAATTTGTTTTTTTGTTCAGAAGAAATGTGCTGTGTGTGTTTACCTTTGATAAACCAGCACCCCTAATAAATAGTTTCTAAGTTCCACTTCACCAAATTTTACTGCGGATACATTGCTGCATCAAGAAAAATAAAAGTGTCAGCTCAAGAGACAATAAGCAGTGTACTCTCCCTAGAGCAGATAATATGACCATGTTATATTTGGTACCAAACTAATTCTCATGTCACTAAGAGATTGCTTCTCTGTATATATGAAATAGATGTACATAACAGAAATTATAAGTTGTTCTATAATTTCAGCCAAAGATGCTGAGCTTTATGACCAGTCGTAAAAGAAAGGGGTGGATATTTCCCTAGCCCCTCTGCAAGAAGGTTGGCTCAAGCAATCTGATATGGAAACAGGGAAAACAAAATTGTGTTTTAACGTTCATTCTACTTGGGAGGCTGCTGCAGCGTGAGTGACCATCTTTCTGACCCTTCTCCCTGGGACAGATACCAAATTGTATTCTGGAAGTTGTTAGTCTGGGTTTTTCCTTAGGATTTCCCATAAATAAAATCGTAAGTGGTGGCAGTTTAGAGATAGTTTTAGTTTAGTTTTGGTAGCAGTAAAAGGGGAATTTGGGCATTTTTTTTAAGCCTAGGACAGACTAGAGAGTGTTGTTAACCCTTGCACCCACTGAACTAAGTTACAGGCTTGCCTGGATTGGGCTGGACTGTGACAGATTAGTGAAAGTGGAAAGGGTCTGTTAACCCTTTCTGTGCCAAACAAGTGACTGGCTCAGGTTTGGTTAACCCTGGTCGTCACAGGCGCTATGGAAAATCCCGCACTCAAACGTCATTTTTTGAGTGCGGAATGGACATTGCGTTACAGGCTAAAATGCTTGCAGTATAGCTATACCGCTGCGGCTTATGAAATGCGTTAACTGCCATTCCACACGCAATGGCCAATTTTTCAGCGGTACCGCACAATAGCGCAAAACTTGTAATCTAGCCTAAGTATTGCAGAAATATATGTTTTTTCATGTTTTCATCTACTTAATTGCAAAGGGCTCTAATGCACTTATATGTGTCTATATATGTGTGCATATGTATTTATGTGTTTATATGTGTATATATATATATCTGTAAAAACATTTATACACATATAACTACATATGTACAAATATATAGAAATATATATAAAGGCAAAGTTCAGTATCTGCACTCTCACCAACTCTCCACAACTGCCAGGGTGCTCTTAGTGGTATGTAGCAGGCAAATGATTTCAAGCACTCACTTCTGACAGTAAGTACAAATTTTATTCAGAAGAAGGGACAGCTTTGGTCCCGAAATCCCGAAACGTTACTATAATATATATATATATATATATATATATATATATATATATATTATATACATATAATAACTTTTTTGTGCAATATTTTTTTATTAAATTTTATTAGTAGTGTAACTGTACTTTGTAATGTACTTTTGATGTTTTGTGTTTTGTGACGTGTAGCGTAAATTGCAATAGCGCTTACACAATCACATTTACTTTCAACTTGTAATACCAGCACAATTTAACCTGTACGCAAACAATTTCACTCCACTTGTACACTGGTCCATAGTGTTCAATTACCTTTTTAAAATTATATAACAATTTGTTTGTTTAAATCAATTTATTGCCCTTTTACTATAATAAGTTTAATCAGTTGTAGTTTTTAACCAATAAACTAGTTATTTATTAATCGTCGAAAGTTGGTACAACTTTTTTTTGTAACTGCTTCATTTTTGTGTCTTCCTTAAAGGGACAGTCAACACCAGCATATTTGTTGTTTAAAAAGATAGATAATCCCTTTATTACCCTTTCCACAGTTTTGCATAATCAACACATTTACAATAAACGTGTTACCTCTGTGATTACCTTGTATCTAAGCCTCTGCAGACTGCCCCCATATTTCAGTTCTTTTGACAGACTTGCATTTTAGCCAATCAGTGCTGAATCCTAGGTAACTTCACGTGCGTGAGCATAATGTTATTTATATGACACACATGAACTAACGCCCTCTAGTGGTGAAAAACTGACAAAATGCATTCAGATTAGAGGCGGCCTTCAAGGTCTAAGAAATAAGCATATGAGCCTACCTAGGTTTAGCTTTCAACAAAGAATAAAAAGAGAACAAACCAAATTTGGTGATAAAAGTAAATTGGAAAGTTGTTTAAAATCACATGTCCTATTTAAATCATGAAAGTTTATTTTGTAATGGACTGTCCCTTTAAAGGGCCATAATAGTCAACAAAATTACATTCTCTAATTCATTAAAGGGACATAAAACTCACATTTTTTATTTTCTGACTAATTTTAAACAACTTTCCTATTTACTTATATTATGTAATATGCTTAGTTAGCTTGGTATCCTTTGTTGGAAAGCATACCTAGGCTCAGGAGTTGGTTACTATCTGTGATTGGTGGCTGTACATGTATGACTCTTGTATTGGCTAAAGTGTGTTCAGCTAGCTCCCAGTAGTGCATTTCTGCTCCTTTATTAAAGGATACCAAGAGAATAAAACAAAATTACTAACAGATGTAAATTGGAACGTTGTTAAAAAATGAAGGCTGTATCTGAATCATAAAATAAAAAAATTGGGTGTTATGTCCCTTTAACTAAATAGGAAAATAAAGTGACTGTGACTGCACATGCCAGATGCATGCTCCCTTGCAAGTCTAGGGACAAGCATTTTGATTGGAGGATTAATGACCCCTTTCCAGTGGGATGTGGCTACTGAGGAAATTTTAAAAGATAAAAATCTTCCTTTTTTACATAGAGATGTGCATGTGATATTTTCTAGTCATCTTTTTCAAAATCATTTAGAAGCAGACATTTTAGATCACTGGTTTCCAAACCTGTCATCAGGACTCCCTAACAGGTCACCTTTTTAAGGATATCTGAACAGGTGAAACAATCAGCTGATTAGTAACCATGGTAATTGTACCTGCTCTCATGCAAGGAAATACGGAAAACCTGGCCTGTTGGGGAAGCTTGAGGACAGGTTTGAAAACCAGTGTTTTAGAATATCAGATATAGCTAAACCTACTGGTAAATTTAAAGGAAGTTTGCTATGAAATCTTGAGAGATATCAATGAAATTCCATGAGATCACATTAAAGCGAGGTGTGAATTCAAAAAGCAACAATACCGGTATCAGCGCTAGCAGTCAGGTGTGAAGTATAATAAGTAGCCGGTAATACCAGGATGTCTGAAGAGCAATACGCTTAGAATACCAAATAGCCATGATCGCCTCAGATGACCCTCAGTGAAGTCATCTGCAGCCTGTAGTGCGAGTGGTTATTTTTCATGAACCACCAGATAGGTTAAACTCTAAAATGAAGAAAAGACAGGTGCAGCCCGACTGAAGTTGGACTCTTGAAAAAGTCTGATTGTATACAGGCGAAACGCGTAGAGCTTGCCTGCATCTACCGAACCTGCTTCGAGGGATCCCCTGTGCCTGTTTCCAGACTCGGTTTCCATCGGCTGTGGTGGAGAGGGCTCTTTTGGAAATTTCCGATATACAGCAAGTACCGGAAAGATTGCATTGACCTTACCGCATTGGTTTTATCACTGCTTTTATTGATTTTAATGTGTGTAGGTTGCCATTTGTCTTGTGTGCATTACTCTATATTAAATGTATTACACTTGAGTCGGGCTGCGCCTGTCTTTTCTTCGTTTTAAAGGTGCGAATTCAGCACTGTTTAAAGGGACAGTAAACCCAAAATATTTCTTTCATTATTCAGATAAAAAATACAATTCTAAAAAAGGTTCCCATTTACTTCTATTATCAAATTTGCTTCCTTCTTATGATATTCTTTGTTGAAGAGATACCTATATAGGTGCCTGAAGCACTCCATGACAGGAAATAGTGCTGCCATCTAGTGCTCCTGCTAATGTAAATCGTTGTTGCAAAATTGCTGCCATATAGTGCTGCAGACGCGTGCACACTCCTGAGCTTACATTCTTGCTTTTCAACAAAGGATAACAAAAAACTAAAAAAAATTGATAACAGAAGTAAATTGGAAAGTAGTTTAAAATTGTGTGCTCTATCTAAATCATGAAATAAAAAAATTAGGTTTTATGTCCCTTTAAGCTAATTGACTGTTTTTTTTTCTCAACATGTAGCATTTACTGAGCTTAAAGGGACATGAAACCCAAACATTTTCTTTCATGATTCAGATAGAGAATATAATTTAAAACAATTTTCCAATTGACTTCTATTATTTAATTTACTTCCCTCTCTTGTTATCTTTTGCTGAAAGGTTTATCTAGGCAAGCTCAGGAGCATCAGAGAACCTAGGTTCTAGCTGTTGATTAGTGCCTGCATATTTATATTGATTTTGATTGGCTCACCCATGTGTTCAGTTTGAAACCATTAGTACATTGCTGCCCCCTCAACAAATGATACCAAGAGAATGAAACAAATTAGATAATAGGAATAAATTAGAAAGTTGTTTAAAATTGTATTCTCTTTCTGAATCATGAAAGAAAAATATTGGGTTTCATGTCCCTTTAAGAAATGTTGAGGTAAAATATTGTAAAATTTTACATAGAGATGTTTGTGAGATATTGTCAGCTTTTTAAAGCTTATGCTGCATCATTTTCAAGTAAACTAGCATATGATATGAGTATCGTGTTTTTTTCTACAAAATTCACAATTAAAGTCTGGGGGATTGTTGTAGATTTTATATGTTTTTATAAAATAAATTGTGACTCAGGGGTGTAATTTGGCATACAACAGGCCGAAAGGTCTGCAGACTAGGAGGACATATGAGTTTGACCGACACACCAATACCCTATGTCCCCTTACCCAACATGCCTCCCCCCCATCACCGCTGTGCCCACATGCCAGGCCGTCCACTTCCCGCCACAAAAGAGGATCCTTTTTCTGCCACCCTTAAACTTTTTGACCTTTTCTTACCTTTTCATGAGACTGTATGATACTTCTTATGTCTTCCAAGAATATGTCATTGCCTTGCACCCCATCAGCTCTGTATAACTCAGGGTTTCAAACTGATTAACGGGTTTTCCAGCAGTTGCCCTCCTATCTTTCTATACCTTTCCTTCCTGCCTGATTCACTTTTTTCTTGCATTTAAAGCCACCTTTTTGAGATACACAGTCCCTCCAATACTTCCTTGCGAAGTCTTTACACTCTGCAAATGGGTTAAACACATAAATAAAGTCAGATAAAGTCAGCACCAGGATCTAGTTTAACACATAGATAGAGTGTGATTTATCTTATCTCCATTGCAGAGTCTAATTAAAATTAAATGAGGTTATGTACTGATCAAGCACTCACTGTGCAGCATGTGTTTATATTTCATCTCTGGGGGAACTGGAAAAACTACTGTTCTCAGATTTCAATTACAGATTAAACATACAGAATACAGGAAATAACAACTTGGCAAAATGCTTCACTGCATAATTAGGTAATTGAGTACATTTGTGTTTTGCAGTTGGATAGAGTGGTGTTTGTTTTCTATTAAATACATTTGCGATGTGATTTATCAATGGGTGTACATTGGTATTCCTTTCTGTATTGATTTCACAAATGGGGATATATTGTAGCTATGATTTATTCAGGCTTTTACATTTAAATATTGATGATAATGACATATTACGTATCATTTATTATTTGGGGAAAATCTATCATCATTAAAAAGGTTCATCGCCAATGCTAGTATGGGCTGCACCATCTTGTTTTTTTGTTCTGAGCATGTGCAGATAATTGGTCCATATATGTTATCTGTCGATCTCTTGAATTTGAGCATTTATCAAGTGCCTTTGGCTGGTGAATTTAATGTGTCTATTTTATTAAATAACGACGTTAAAAAAGCATATCAGGATCCTAAAACAGCCGATAAACCTGATCAGAAAGATTTGAATTGACTCCTTTGTGTTTAAACCTTTGAGCCACAAATTGTTAAACAATTCAGGAGGTGTCAAACGTTCTGCAACTTGGTAGTATTCAGAAGAAAAAAAAAAGAGAAAATGAAAGTATGTTGATTAGCAACTATAACCGGATGGTAAAACAGAATTTCTACAGGGCCGGACTGGGAATAAAAAGCAGCCCTGGAAAAATATGAAGACTGGCCCTATTTTCCGTTGAGTCAGTAAAATGCAACATTTTTCTCAAAGGGGATTTCTGGGATACTCCTTCTCCAATATTTTTTTCAGAATTAAATTATATTACTTTGCATTAAATAAAAATGCCAGATTGATGTTATTTAGGTACCCTACAACCCAATTGCATTTATTAATCACCCCTTTAAATTGTAGTTTTCCAGCCCAAGTTGCTGCAGCCCACCGGGAAATCTCCTGGTATCCTGGTAGGCCAATCCGGCCCTGAATTTCTATTCATGTGATCAACTCAGCCGCAATAAACATGCAAAAAATATTTAAATATTTTCAGTTAAATATTATATTTCACAATTGAATATACTTTATATTCAGATTTAAAAGTACCAATTATAAATAAACATAGAGTTAACATAATTCTTAAACATGAATATGATTTTATTTAATACGTGTTTGTTTTATTTGTTAATGTTTCACATTTTGATATCGCTAGTTGTAAAGGGAATTCTGACCCTTTTTGCCTAGTAGAGGAAGCTGAAAACTTGAGTCAAATAACGACAGTCTCCAACAGTCTGAAAGTCATTGATGAGCTGATTGTAAACTGAGCGCAAGTTATAATTTTTTTTGTTTCCCATTGACTTTATTGCTGCTGTATCTTGGCAAGACCAAAACAAAAATCCAGCTGATTTGTAAACTGCTGCATGGCGTTAGTGTTTTCAATTGACAGCTGTTGGTTAGCAGAAAATGATTAACATTTGCAGTGTAAACTTGGCCATAGTAGACTAGGGTTGGAATTGTGATTCTTTTTTTTATTAAGAATGTCCCCATAACTGTTTTATCTGCCTTTAACAAGTGTTTGGACCAAAGCCAAAACAATTTTAGCCTCTTAACTATAATTTGTATTCCTTTTGTATAGGTACCGTAAAAAAAGATACTGCAGTATTGTAATCAGGAAGGTATAGGGTTGCCAACCTTCCTGTATCTCCCTGTGTCTCCAGGCTCCCATATTCAGACCTCTGTGTCACAATTTTCTCCCGCTCCTGGGCTGTCACATTGGATTAAAAAAAAAAAAACTTCTGACAATAAAAAATAAAAACATAAAATAAGTCACTGGTAGCATTTTTTTTTTTGAAGGCCTCCTGAGTTCCTGAGCAGCAGATATGAACTGGGGACTACAGCAGTATGGTTCTGTGTTTAGTCAACGGTCTTGAGTTCATAGGTTTGCAGGAAGCTGCACTATAAATTTAGGAAAAGTTACTTGCTGGGACATTAAACACTAAATAAATGCTAGCTAGAATGATGCATTTGATGAAAAGATTAGCCTGTAAATGTATTTTTTAAAGTTTCCTTAGTTGTTTAAATAGTGACAAAATAAGTGTAACGTTTTAGTGTCTATAAAGCACTGGGATCTGCCATGTTGTAACTTAGGTTACTTTCTGTGCTGGGGCCAACTAGGGACAGTTATAAATAGGCCACTAGAGTGTGTAGCCAATGGCTGTGTGGAATATAACAGTGTTCTGCACTTCCATTCCTAACAGGAAGTGAAATGCTCACAGTTTCAGAATGGAATTACAGGAATGGAGACAAAATAAATAATGAAAGTATATTATAGAGATTCTTTTATATATACGGTTTATCATTTTTGTGATGAGAGTGGGAGTGTGACGTCACCGGATGGGGGCGTGGCCTATAGCCGTTATGGTTACTAAGTCTGATGTGTTGTGCAGTCTGTATACTTCTATGCTCTGCAATAAAATAGTGTTGTATCTTCTTTGCTTTATCCTGCATCTCATGACATGGTGCCAAAAGTACTTTCCTGCGCTTTTGCTTCCTGATTAATGACGATGTCAAAGTTTACCCCACCTGAGCTTTTTGCTTTCTCTCAGCCTGCAGCTTGGCCCACATGGAGTCAGCTGGACAAGGAGAGTGGTGAAGTACAAGTTAATTCTCTTTTATACTCTATGTAGAAAGATGTGGAGCCAGTGTTTAATGCCTTTACATTCCAAGAAGGGGAAGAATTTGACTTTGAAATAGTCATGAACAAACTCAGTGTTCACTTTGTACCCAAATATAATGTAAATCATGAGAGGGCCTGTTTCCATAAACGCGCCCAGCGTGTGGGAGAATCTGTGGAGTACTTTATGCGCAGCCTGTATGAACTAGCTGAATTATGTGAGTTTGGTGTTACTAAAGAAGAGCAAATCAGAGACAGAATAGTTATAGGAATTGCAGATGCTGAGGTCTCACTGAGGCTACAGTTGGAGGCTGAATTGATGTTAGATGGGGCTATAAGGATGGTCCGCCAGAGCAAAGTGCTGACATGAGGTCTGAGAGTATTGTGGATGAAGTGCAGCAGTTTAGGAGAGCTGCAGGTGAAAGGCAAAGTATGAGAGGTAGCCCAAGGGCAGCGGATAGGCCCAGAAGCGGATGGGTGAAGCAGGCTCGCTGCATGAGGTGTAACAGTACCCATGATCAGAATGCCTTATGCCCCGCTAAAGATAAAAGATGTAGAAAGTGTAACCGAATGGACCATTTTTAAGTGGTGTGTAAAACTGAGTCGATTAAGGAGATGCAGGTGGATAGTGACCAGGAGGCTCAAGAAGTGTCCTTTGTAGGGTCTGTTGTCGAACGCTCTGGTTCAGATGAAGATTTGGGGGTTACCCTTACTGTGATGGGAGCCAAGGTTGCCTTCAAGACTGACACAGGAGCAGACATCACTGTTATGTCCCTTGCAGCATTCATAAAACTGCGTCGACAGCCGCAGCTGGCGAAAGTTACAATGAAAGTTCATAGTCTGGAGGCTGCATAGATTGTGCAGGGCATTTCCTGCTAGCTGAGAGTACAAACAGAGGAAATTCACCATGTGGGTACATGTAATTAGAGGACAGTGTGTTAACAACCTATTAAGCATGAAAGCAACCTGTGGTTTGGGCCTTGTCACCTGAGTAAATGAGATTACAGAAGACATGTTTGGTGAACTGGGCCTGCTAAATTGCAATCCAGTCCTAATATCACTTAAAGTGGATGCAGTCCCATACAGTATTACTACTCCTTGTAGAATTCCATTCCTGCTCATGCCTCAAGTGGAGAAGGAACTTCTGCATATGAAGAATATGGGAGTTATTGAAGAGGTTGTCGAAAGCAACTGACTGGTGTGCCCCCATTGAGAAGAAGAACGGCAAGGTACGCATCTTTGTAGACTTAAAACAACTGAATGAGGCAGTAAAAAGAGAGAGATACGTGCTGCCAACGCTTGAAGACATAGCTTCGAAACTGGCTGGGGCGAAGTTCTTTTCTACACTGGATGCTTCCAGTGGCTTCTGGCAGATACCTCTAGACCCAATTATGTTTAGGGAGAGATTTTGAACCTTTGTTATTTAAAGCTTAAATAATTATCTGCCTAAGTGTTTTGTTACTTAACTTTGATTTTTGCTTGAAGTAATGCAATTTAAGATTTATACCTGAACACTTAAGGAGCAGTGCGTAAGCATATGAAAAACTTGATTTACAAAAATGGACTATACCAGCTAAATAAGCCAGTTGGTCCTAAAGAAATGCTTTTATTGCACTGTAAATAGATTATAGAAATTAGTTCGGTTGATTACTGGAACTTGCAGTTGAAGAAAGTGTGTGACCAGACTTAAAATATAACCTTTATTTATTTAATTTTAAAAAAGACAGCATAAAATGTGTGTGTATGCTACCCTTGAGAGAGTTAAAAACACACTCTCTGTTGATTGTATGATACTTAGCTTATATAATACCACAAATATGAAGTACTTAGTAATCCTGTTATAAGACCAAGATTATATTCTAGGTATATCTATATGTTTATCTATCTAAGGGCTGTATGGCCTAATAGATGGCCAATCCTTCAGATTATCCCAAGTGGGTATTAATATATGGTATACCTGTTATACTTAAGCTCTATAGTCTTTATAGGTAAGTATGCATTTAGGGCATTTTGAACAGCAGTGTACAGCTATATAACCAATACACCGTAAGCGAATACTAATGTATACACTTGCAATAAAATATATGTTGGTTACTCTAGGTTTTGAAGATTGCCTTTATGTCAGTCGCTACAATGCATGGCTTATGCTTGATTATTTTGATAATTTTTCAACTCTAACAGATATTAATTAAATTCTGTATGGTTGTGCATATACAACAGCATAAAGGGGTAAACACAGTTTTCTGCTAGTGGTAATTTAAGATAGTCTGAACTCAGTAGTACTACACCTAGTGGTGTCAGAATAATTATCGTTATAGCATCATAATAGATTCTGAGAGTTCCCAGCCAGTCTGGAGCTGTATTTAAAGTAAATACTTAAACTAAAGCTTGTTTATTGCGCTTAAATTCAATGTGAACTTATATGTTCTGTCACACTGTTAATGCTTCAGTAGTGCTACAGCGTTACTGAATTACAGCTTGTGATAGTTGACACAATGTGTCTAATATTTTATTATATTGATAATGCAGCCTGTAAGGTTAGTAGTACATTTTTGCTCTTTACTGCTTCTATGATAGTATCCGATATTACTGTGACAATATTGTCTCTAATCTTTATCCCCTAGTATGAGTTACCAACACGTTGCAGAATTATGCTATGCAGGTGCAGCGGTTAACAATTTTTACGCTAGGATAAATAATAATAGCTGCTGCTTAAGCCTGTGAAAAACCACAGGTTGCTAAGTACGAATTTACTAAAGTTAGTTTTTTAAGCTAAGGTATTTCTACTTATTTTAACAACAAGAGAGGCAGTTAAAAATAGCGAGGACCCCTGACGCAGCGTTTCACTAACGCATCCTCAGAGGGGTTACCCGGGCCGGCATACTTCCGGAAATAAATAGTATTCTTATGTCCCACCTCAAAGGTCTGATTGGTCAGGGACTACTGTTGCGGTTGGTGGAGCTCGTGTCAATCTTGGGATAAGTGCTGTCACTAAGGTTGCTATGGAGATGGCGTGTAACCACCATGGTTACTGAATAACAGAGAAACTGTTATTATGTTCTGAAAAATGAATACGTCAGTGTTTAACACGCACTTGTACTTTTTGACCTGATTGTCATTTATCTTTTTTTGCAGGCGTATGTACTTGCGGTTTCTTGTGGGGAAGTGCGAGACTGTTGCTTAGATGTAACACGATTAGTGTATGATTTTATTCAATACTCGTCGAGGTTTGTAATGTCCACAGTACTTATGTTGAGTTCTTAGGTGATTAAAAAGTGAGAAGTGACTCTAAAGACAAAACTTATAAACAAAAATAGTGTTTAGCCTAAAACGTGAATGAAACAAAGTATGAAATAAAACGTCTAAGGACATTAAGTTAATACAGTGAGAAGAATCTCAAATCGGACTAAGGTGAGGATTCTTATCATTTACACGCCCTAAGAGGTTGGCTAGGAATGAAACCAACAATTAAATAATGATTCATAAAAATGTGATAACATAGGCCTAGATTTGGAGTTCGGCGGTAGCCGTCAAAACCAGCGTTAGAGGCTCCTAACGCTGGTTTTGGCCGCCCGCTGGTATTTGGAGTCAGTGATTAAAGGGTCTAACGCTCACTTTTCAGCCGCGACTTTTCCATACCGCAGATCCCCCTACGCCATTTGCGTATCCTATCTTTTCAATGGGATCTTTCTAACGCCGGTATTTAGAGTCGTTTCTGAAGTGAGCGTTAGAGCTCTAACGACAAAATTCCAGCCGCCTGAAAATAGCAGGAGTTAACAGCTTTCTGGCTAACGCCGGTTCATAAAGCTCTTAACTACTGTACCCTAAAGTACACTAACACCCATAAACTACCTATGTACCCCTAAACCGAGGCCCCCCCCACATCGCCGCCACTCGATTAAATTTTTTAACCCCTAATCTGCCGACCGCCACCTACGTTATACTTATGTACCCCTAATCTGCTGCCCCTAACCCCGCCGACCCCTGTATTACATTTATTAACCCCTAACCTGCCCCCCACAACGTCGCCGCCAGCTACTTAAAATAATTAACCCCTAATCTTCCGATCGCAAAGCGCCGCCACCTACGTTATCCCTATGTACCCCTAATCTGCTACCCCTAACACCGCCGACCCCTATATTATATTTATTAACCCCTAATCTGCCCCCCTCAACGTCGCCGACACCTGCCTACACTTATTAACCCCTAATCTGCCGAGCGGACCTGAGCGCTACTATAATAAAGTTATTAACCCCTAACCCGCCTCACTAACCCTATAATAAATAGTATTAACCCCCTAATCTGCCCTCCCTAACATCGCCGACACCTAACTTCAATTATTAACCCCTAATCTGACGACCGGAGCTCACCGCTATTCTAATAAATTGATTAACCCCTAAAGCTAAGTCTAACCCTAACACTAACACCCCCCTAACTTAAATATAATTTACATCTAACGAAATAAATTAACTCTTATTAAATAAATTATTCCTATTTAAAGCTAAATACTTACCTGTAAAATAAATCCTAATATAGCTACAATATAAATTATAATTATATTATAGCTATTTTAGGATTAATATTTATTTTACAGGCAACTTGGTATTTATTTTAACTAGGTACAATAGCTATTAAATAGTTAAGAACTATTTAATAGTTACCTAGTTAAAATAATAACAAATTTACCTGTAAAATAAATCCTTACCTAAGATATAATTAAACCTAACACTACCCTATCAATAAAATAATTAAATAAACTACCTACAATTACCTACAATTAACCTAACACTACACTATCAATAAATTAATTAAACACAATTGCTACAAATAAATACAATTAAATAAACTAGCTAAAGTACAAAAAATAAAAAAGAACTAAGTTACAAAAAATAAAAAAATATTTACAAACATAAGAAAAATATTACAACAATTTTAAACTAATTACACCTACTCTAAGCCCCCTAATAAAATAACAAAGCCCCCCAAAATAAAAAATTCCCTACCCTATTCTAAATTAAAAAAGTTACAAGCTCTTTTACCTTACCAGCCCTGAACAGGGCCCTTTGCGGGGCATGCCCCAAGAATTTCAGCTCTTTTGCCTGTAAAAGAATAAATACAATACCCCCCCCCAACATTACAACCCACCACCCACATACCCCTAATCTAACCCAAACCCCCCTTAAATAAACCTAACACTAAGCCCCTGAAGATCTTCCTACCTTGTCTTCACCATACCAGGTTCACCGATCCGTCCTGGCTCCAACATCTTCATCCAACCCAAGCGGGGGTTGGCGATCCATCATCCCGTGCTGAAGAGGTCCAGAAGAGGCTCCAAAGTCTTCCTCCTATCCGGCAAGAAGAGGACATCCGGACCGGCAAACATCTTCTCCAAGCGGCATCTTCGATCTTCTTCCATCCGGTGCGGAGCGGGTCCATCTTGAAGCAGGCGACGCGGATCCATCCTCTTCTTCCGTTGTCTCCCGACTAATGACGGTTCCTTTAAGGGACGTCATCCAAGATGGCGTCCCTCGAATTCCGATTGGCTGATAGGATTCTATCAGCCAATCGGAATTAAGGTAGGAATTTTCTGATTGGCTGATGGAATCAGCCAATCAGAATCAAGTTCAATCCGATTGGCTGATCCAATCAGCCAATCAGATTGAGCTTGCATTCTATTGGCTTCGCTCCGGATGGAAGACCATAGAAGATGCCGCCTGGATGATGACTTCAATCGGATGGAAGATCCTCTTCTGCCCCGCTTGGATGAAGACTTTGACCGGATCATGGACCTCTTCAGCCCCCCGCTTGGGCTTGGATCAGGACATCGGAGGAGCTCTTCAGGACGGATCGGTGAACCTGGATGGTGAAGACAAGGTAGGAAGATCTTCAGGGGCTTAGTGTTAGGTTTATTTAAGGGGGGTTTGTGTTAGATTAGGGGTATGTGGGTGGTGGGTTGTAATGTTGGGGGGGCGGTATTGTATTTATTCTTTTACAGGCAAAAGAGCTGAAATTCTTGGGGCATGCCCCGCAAAGGGCCCTGTTCAGGGCTGGTAAGGTAAAAGAGCTTGTAACTTTTTTAATTTAGAATAGGGTAGGGAATTTTTTATTTTGGGGGTGTTTGTTATTTTATTAGGGGGCTTAGAGTAGGTGTAATTAGTTTAAAATTGTTGTAATATTTTTCTTATGTTTGTAAATATTTTTTTATTTTTTGTAACTTAGTTCTTTTTTATTTTTTGTACTTTAGCTAGTTTATTTAATTGTATTTATTTGTAGGAATTGTGTTTAATTAATTTATTGATAGTGTAGTGTTAGGTTAATTGTAGGTAATTGTAGGTAGTTTATTTAATTATTTTATTGATAGGGTAGTGTTAGGTTTAATTATATCTTAGGTTAGGATTTATTTTACAGGTAAATTTGTTATTATTTTAACTAGGTAACTATTAAATAGTTCTTAACTATTTAATAGCTATTGTACCTGGTTAAAATAATTACAAAGTTGCCTGTAAAATAAATATTAATCCTAAAATAGCTATAATATAATTATAATTTATATTGTAGCTATATTAGGATTTATTTTACAGGTAAGTATTTATCTTTAAATAGGAATAATTTATTTAATAAGAGTTAATTTATTTCGTTAGATGTAAATTATATTTAAGTTAGGGGGGTGTTAGTGTTAGGGTTAGACTTAGCTTTAGGGGTTAATACATTTATTAGAATAGCGGTGAGGTCCGCTCGGCAGATTAGGGGTTAATAATTGAAGGTAGGTGTCGGCGATGTTAGGGAGGGCAGATTAGGGGTTAATACTATTTATGATAGGGTTAGTGAGGCGGGTTAGGGGTTAATAACTTTATTATAGTAGCGGTGCGGTCCGCTCGGCAGATTAGGGGTTAATAAGTGTAGGCAGGTGTCGGCGACGTTGAGGGGGGCAGATTAGGGGTTAATAAATATAATATAGGGGTCGGCGATGTTAGGGCAGCAGATTAGGGGTACATAGGGATAACGTAGGTTGCGGCGGTTTACGGAGCAGCAGATTAGGGGCTAAAAAAAATATGCAGGGGTCAGCGATAGCGGGGGCGGCAGAATAGGGGTTAATAAGTGTAAGGTTAGGGGTGTTTAGACTCGGGGTACATGTTAGAGTGTTAGGTGCAGACGTAGGAAGTGTTTCCCCATAGGAAACAATGGGGCTGCGTTAGGAGCTGAACGCTGCTTTTTTGCAGGTGTTAGGTTTTTTTTCAGCTCAAACAGCCCCATTGTTTCCTATGGGAGAATCGTGCACGAGCACGTTTTTGAGGCTGGCCGCATCCGTAAGCAACTCTGGTATCGAGAGTTGCATTTGCGGAAAAAATGCTCTACGCTCCTTTTTTGGAGCCTAACGCAGCATTTGTTTGAACTCTCGATACCAGAGTTAAATTTATGGTGCGGCCAGAAAAAAGCCCGCGGAGCGTTAACAGCCCTTTTACCGCCAAACTCCAAATCTAGGCCATAGTGTTTAAGTGTTATTATTTAGTGTTAAATTATAACTTAAAAGAAATTAATAATAAAAAGTAGGATTTTGATGCTACTCAGTAGGGGAATGTGTTAATACCAGTGTGATAAGTGATACCTGTGAAACACTTTTTGAGTGTGAGTAAAAGTTAAAATCTTTATTGTGTTTGTTGTGACACATTAGTTGTGAACAATCATACTTGTTCAGAGTATGTCATGTTTGATATGTTCTATCTCAGACCATATAATGTTATTTAATCCCTATATTAATTTTTTTATTCCAGATACACATGATAGTTGTTGTTATCATTGAGTCTATGTGGTTTGACACTGTTCAATAGGTGTATCCATCTACACTCCATTTTGAGCAGTGTTTGCTCTAGGTTACCTCCTCTAATGCCTAGAGTTGCTTTTTGCAATACTGAAAATTTAAGCAAGGAATCATTGCTATCGTGTTTGTGATAAAAGTGCCTAGCTACACTTGTTATCTGTTTGTTTTTCTCCATGTCCTTATGAGCATTTTTAATATTCCTGCTGTGTTCCATTATCCTTGTCCTTACTTGTCGTGTCGTCATTCCGACATAGAACAGCTTACATGGACACTGGAGAACATATACAACACCTGTTGTGGTACAAGAGAAATGATCAGCTAGTATATGTTTATTATCATATTTGTCATCAATGTCCTTGATTTTCAATACCTTGGGACATGTACTGCATGTTCCACATGGGAACATGCCTTTTGATTGACAGGCTCTTTTAGGAATGTGGATATAATGACTTGTAACCAGTGTGTCTTTTAGGTTTTTCGGTCTTTTATATCCAATTGAGACTTTATCCCCAATCTGGGTTGCTAGTAGGGGATCATTCTTTAAGATATGCCAGTGATCATTTATTATCGTTGTTATTTGTTTTATTTGAGGGTTGTATGTCGTAATCAGTCTTGGTTTGTTGTCCTGTTTTTTCTGACGTGGTTGTAAGAGCCTTTGTCTGTCTTCCTGTAATGCCTGTATTTTAGCTTTTTTTATGGACCTTTTACTATAGCCTCTATCTTGAAGCCTATTGGATAGTTTAGAGGCTTCTTGCTTAAATGTACTCAAATCAGAACAATTCCTCCTCAGCCTTGTGAATTCCCCTTTTGGGATAGCCTTAAGAGTACAGGGGGCATGGGCACTAGTATGGTACAGTAGGGTATTGGTTGCTGTTTGTTTTCTGTATATGTTTGTGCTCACCCTTCCTTCTTGGTCTACTTGTATTTGTAGGTCTAAGAAATTAACCGATTGTTGACTATACTCATATGTGAGTTTGATGTTTAATCTGTTATTGTTTAAGACATCCATGAACTCACATAGTATTGGTTCAGGGCCTTCCCAGATGAACAGTATATCATCTATATACCGAATCCAACAAGGAATGTACTGCATAAATCTATCATTGTCACCAATGAATACCGTTAGGTTCTCCCACCATCCTAGAAACAAATTTGCGTACGTGGGTGCGCAAGCTGTACCCATTGCGGTACCCTGTGTTTGTAAATAGAAGCGGTCTTTGAACGTAAAGTAGTAGTAGATGAAGTACAAAATGTAATAAGTCGTTGATGAACTGATTATGATCATGATTATCATTCACATTTGTGCTCAAATAATAGGAAATTGCCTGTTCACCCAAATGATGTTTTATGTTAGTATATAATGATTCCACATCTGCTGTTATGATAAAGGAGTTAGGAGATAGTGTCATGTTGTTTAGTCTAGACCCAAAGTGCCGCAAACTGACTACCTTCATTACACTGGTAGGTCGGTTTAGTTTCTGTAGAATCCCCTTCTGGACATTCTCTGCTCCTGAAATCTTCCAAAGAGAGATAAGTTCCCTCCTAAGGGACCACGAGGGCACGGTAGTCGTCATGGATGACATTTTAGTGTATGGGTCTACACTGAAAGAACATGATCATGGGCTGAAATTAAATAAAGAAAAATGCCATTTTAGAAAATCTGTATGTTACTTTGGGCATACCATCAATGGAGATGGCATCAAGCCGGACCTTGATAAAATCCTTGACCTAGAGGAAACTCAACTACTTATGCAAATAGGTAAGGCTGCTAATAACAGTGCTGTAATTATGGGAGATTTTAACTACCCTGATATAAACTGGGCCAGCGAAACTAGTAATTCAGCTAAGGGGGATAGATTTTTAAATGTTCTCAGGGATAACTTCTTGTTGCAATTAATAGAGGAGCCAACTAGGAATAAAGCTATATTGGATTTAGTGCTATCAAACAATACAGATATAATATCAAACATTGAAGTCAAAGAACATTTGGGTAACAGTGATCATAACATGGTCACAATTTAAATCTCTTTTCATAAGCAGTGTCTTAAAGATTTAACTAAGACATTTAATTTTAAGAAAGCAAAATTCAACGATTTAAGGAAACCATTAAATAACATAAATTGGAGCAATATATTCTCTAATAAAAATACAGAGGATAAATGGGTAACATTTAAAACTTTGTTAAATAAATATACATATCACCAAATACCATATGGTTATAAAAATAAAAATAAAAAAGCCAAGCCAATGTGGCTAAATAAAAATGTGTTAAGAGAAATTAGGAAAAAATGTAGGGCATTTAAATTATTCAAAGAAAATAATACAGACTCAACATACCATATTTATAAAGAATGTAAAAATGCATGCAAAAAAGCAATCAAAGTAGCCAAAATTGAAAATGAAAAATGAATTGCAAAGGATTCTAAGTCTAACCCTAAAAGGTTCTTCAAGTACATAAATAGCAAAAGAAGGACAATATAGGTACATTAAAATGCGTGTTGAGGGTGGCATGATTAATATTGACAGGGAGAAGGCTGAGGTACTAAACCAGTTCTTTTCTTCGTTATACAAAAGAGAGGAACCATTGGATGATACTTTGGAACAAACTAGAACATGCCAGCCCATACCATTTATGTATAGGGGATATCAGGAAAAAACTGGATAATATTAAGGTAAATAAAACTCCAGGCCCAGATGGAATTCACCCAAGGGTGTTTAAGGAATTTAGCACTGTTATAGACAAACCTCTACTCTTAATTTTTCAAGACTCATTATCCTCAGGCATGGTCCCTAAGGATTGGCGTAAAGCTGATGTGGTGCCACTCTTCAAAAAGGGAAGCAGGGATGATCCAGGAAGCTATAGACCAGTTAGTCTGACATCAATAATGGGGAAGATATTTGAAGGGATTATAAGGGATAATATTGATGAGCACATTCATGTAAACAAGATTATGAGTTCAAATCAGCACGGTTTTATGAGAAATAGATCATGTCAAACTAATCTAATTAAATTCTATGAGGAAGTAAGTAAAAATATAGATAAAGGCGAATCAAGTGATGTGATATACTTAGATTTTGCAAAGACGTTTGATACAGTGCCACATGAGAGATTAATGCACAAAATTAAGAGACTGGGATTAGTTGAAAATGTTAGCTCATGGATAAATTACTGGATAAAAGATAGGGAGCAACGAGTAATAGTGAATGGATCATACTCAGATTGGACAAAGGAAATCAGTGGAGTCCCTCAGGGATCAGTACTGGGCCCTGTTCATTTTAATATTTTTATAAATGATTTGGAGCGAGGATTCAATAGCGACATCTCTATTTTTGCACATGATACTAAGTTATGTAAGGTCATTAGGTAAGAGCAGGATGAACTTTTGTTACAAAGTGATCTGTATGGGCAGGTAAATGAAAAATGAGATTTAATACGGGAAAATGCAAGGTTCTACATTTTGGAAGTAAAAATAAGCAGGCAATTTATTATTTAAATGAAACAAGACTTACTTAAACAGAGAAGGAAATGGATTTGGGAGTAGTAATAGATAACAAGCTAAAGATGGGTGCACAACGCAGGGCAGCAGCTTCAAAGGCTAATAAAATACTAGCATGTATTAAAAGAGGCATTGTTTCAAGGGAGGAAAGTATAATTCTGTCACTATATAAATCCCTGGTAAGACCTCACCTTGCGTATGGAGTGCAGTTCTGGGGAAGATCGCAAAAAAAGATACTGTGGAACTAGAAAAAGTTCAGAGAAGGTCCACAAAGCCAATAAGGGGAATGGAGAATTTAAGCTATGAGGAGAGGCTAGCCAAACTGGGTCTGTTTTCTTTAGAAAAAAGGCGCTTGAGAGGTGACATGATTACTTTATATAAATATATTCAAGGCCAATATACAGAGATTGCAGAAGCTCTGTTTATTCCAAGAAAATTGTTTGTGACAAGAGGTCACAATTTAAGGTTGGAGGAAAGGAGATTTAATCTCCTGCAACGGAAACATTTTTTCACTGTAAGAGCAATAAAATTGTGGAACTCATTACCAAAGAAGGTAATGAATGCTAATACCATAGAAACATTTAAAAATTGTTTGGATACATTTCTGTCTAGAATCAAAATTCATGGATATGATTGCTTGTATTAAATGGGTCACCTTTTAGTGGGATTATTTAAGTTTAACTGGAGCTTTTTGTAAGTATTTTATATTTGTATAGGCTGAACTCGATGGACTTCAGTCTTTTTTCAAGCTCATCTACTATGTTACTATTGAACAGATGAAAAGTCCTTCCGATGTACATGAGCTGAGACAAATATTGGGCCTTGTGAATTATGTCGGCAGGTTCATACCAGATTTATCCACAGTACTGCACCCTATCACTGAGTTGTTGAAGAATGATGTTGCCTGGGTCTGGAGACCTCCACAAGAAAAAGCTTTTATACAGGTCAAGTCCCTACTGGGGTCTGCCCCAGTGTTGGGGTTCTACGACCTTTCAATTACAGGTTAGGGGCCGCTCTCCTGCAGCCGAATAAGAACCAACTAGCCCATCACCTACTGTTCCCATACACTGATGGCAGCAGAATCAAAATACGCCCAGATTCATAAATAGTGCCTGGCTGCAGTTTGGGCCTGTGACCGCTTCCAGCATTACCTAGTGGGTTTGGAGAAATTTAGTCTTGCAACTGACCACAAACCACTAGTCCCTTTAATCAATTCCTATGATATTGACAAGACACCCCTAAGATGCCAGAGACTTCTGATGAGGCTACTCAGGTTCAATGTTCAGGCAGTGCTTGTGCCGGGGAAACAACTGGTAGTGGCAGATACACTTTCCAAGCTCCTGCTGGCTGCTGCTGAAGGATCTTCAACTGAATCAGATGTGAAAGTGTACGTCAATTCAGTTCTGGCATCTAAATCCATCTCGTCAAGAAAGCTAGGGCAAATATGAAAGAAGACATGTTTGGATACAGATCTGCAAGAAGTTATCAAGTATATAAAGCGAGGTTGGCCCGAGAACCAGGCAGCCTGGATGTCTTTGAGCTCTTACCAGTCTGAGAGGTCATGGCTCACAGAGCTAGATTGTTTAGTGCTGTTCCAAGATTACATTGTCATCCCTGTTAGCATGCGGCAGGAGATGTTAAGCAGGATTCACAATGGCCACTTGGGTATTACAAAGTACAGAGAAAGGGCAGCTACGGCGGTATGGTGGCCTGGGGTCAATACCGACATTGCAAGCCACGTGTCAAAATGTGCCTTTTGCCGGGAACATCGGCCTACTCAGAAAAGAGAGCACTTAATTTCTACCACACTGCCTGCAGGCCCGTGGCAGAAGATAGCCGCAGATTTGTGCGAACTCCATGGGAAGAAGTACCTGATTGTGATCGACTATTATTCCAGGTATTTGGAGATTGCACCCCTGAATGAAATCACCCGTCTGGCCATCATCACATTGTCTCAAAAGAATGTTCGCCCGGTGGGGCATACTGATGGAGCTAGTCAGTGATAACTGAATGCAGGTTGCTTCCATGGAGTTCAGATCTTTCAGCTGTGAATATGATTTCATCGATTCTTCATCAAGTCTGCATTACCCACAGGCCAATGGAATGGCTGAAAGGGCAGTTCAAACAACCATGTTAATTTTGAAGCAATATAAGCTGTACCTACCTCTCTTGGCCTATAGGGTGACTCCCATCCAAGCCACGGGTTTTAACCCGGCACAGCTAATGTTAGGACACCAGATCCGTACCACTCTACCCTCTATGGGTGTCATCCCGCCAGACCTCCCCCGTTCCTCGGGAGGTGGTCCTTAGGAGGGATGAAGAGGCAAAAAGGGGCTACCAATTCTTCTATGACAGAAAACACTCTGCGAGGAGTTGAATGTGGGCCAGAGTGTAAGAGTTAAACTGGATGATGGGAAGAAATAGAAGACTCCTGCCACAGTAATAGGATGCTCTCCAGAACCAAGGTCTTATGTAGTCCTTACAGAAGGAAGGACAGTCACTCGTCAAAATAGAAGAGTGACCAGTACCTGAGAGTTTTGGACTGGATGCTTTAGAGCCACAGCCGGTGGCATCCCCTGTTTTAGGAGGGGTGACTTTCCCACAGCAAGACCACAGTGGGAATACTTCTGTGCTTCCAGCAGACTCTCAATCACCTTCTTCTGTATCAGAGGATAGTTCATGTAAAATGAAGTCAAGTGGAAGAGTGTTGAAACTTCTAGCCTGGTACCGGGATTAGCACTATAGTTAGAGCAGTGACCAGAAGAATGGGCAGAATAATCCCATGGTCACTGTGGACTAGGGTAGTTTACCCAGATGTCCAAGACAGGATTGTATTTCTTGTTCATTTATACCTTGTTATTTGTTGTACACTAAAAAAAAAAAATTGTATGCTTCTTGTATACTTTGTTATTTGTTGTACTCTAAAAAAAAAAAGAAAAAAAAATGTCCTATAGCCGTTATAGTCTATGCCGCAGTTACTAAGTCTGATGTGTTGTGAAGTCTGTATACTTCTATGCTCTGCAATAAAATAGCATTGCACCTTCTATACTGTGTACTGCATCTCATGACAATTTTATATTACCATCTCAAAGTGTTTAATGTCCCTTTAAGGCATTACGTTTAGTAAATGTAAGAGCTTGTGATGACGGAGAGCATGCTATATATTTTATGTACTTAGTTATTACTCACCGCAATAGCCCTGCAGTACCTCACTAGCAGTTTATTTGGTTTCTGCTGTGCATTAAATGGCACGCGTATATTTACACTGACTGCAGCGTTATCAATTACTATTTTTAATACGTAATTTGAGACGCTGGCATCAGGGCCGCCACTAGAAATTTTGGGGCCCCTGACTTAAACATTGATCAAGCCCCCCCTTTGACATGTGAAATTTTTACCAAGTGACTAAAACGTATATGCACTTTATTCTTAAGTGTAGTCAAACTTGGAAATGTTGTAAAGGTAGTAACACTCATACACTGAAACACACACTCACACATAAGAAGAATTCACATATAGACACTCTAGCAGACACGCAAAGAAACACAAAAAACACTCTGACACCCACACAGACACTCAGCACTTGTTAACATTGACCAACAAGTAATGAGGTAGACTACAGTTTTGTCAAAAAAGGAGATTTACAAGACAAAATATGGAGTTCTGATTATCTTTTTGTAAAGGAAGATGCCAACTAAATGATGACAACAGCATGCAGTGGCTGGAAGGAAGGGCCCTGAGCTGCCTAAACAATAATTTAAAGGTTAAGTGGTGGATTGGTGACTTTCAGAAAGGTCTCATTAGTTTCAACGTTTGTAGAAAGATGTGAATAATCAGTAGTAAGGTCAAAATATCCGAAAAAAGGAACAGACAATGAACACACACACAAACTCAAACACAGACTTGCACATACACCCAAGGAATCACCCACAGAGACAGCCTCAGAAAACACACAAAGACATACACACTCACAGACACCCACAGAAAACACACAAAGGCATACACACACAGAGAGACACCCACAGAAAACACACAAAGACATACATACACACACACCCTCACAAAGACATCCACAGAAAACACACAAAGACATACATAAACACACACCCTCATAAAGACACCCACAGAAAATGCACAAAGACATACATACACACACTCATCCTCACAGAGACACCCACAGAGAGCACACAGACATATGCACACACCATCAGAGATACCCACAGAAAATACACAGACATATGTACACACCCTCACAGAGACGCCCACAGAAAATGCAAAAAGACACACACACACCCTCACATAGACACCCAATGAAAATGCACAGACATACACACACACCCTCACAGAGACATCAACAGAAAACACACAAAGACATACGCATACACCCTCACAGAGACATCCACAGAAAACACACAAAGACATACACACACATCCTCACAGAGACATCCACAGAAAATGCACAGACATATGCACACACCCACACAGAGACATCCACAGAAAACACACAAAGACATATGCACAGATCCTCACAGAGACATCCACCGAAAATGCACAAAGACAGATAAACAAACCCTCACAGAAAGACCCACAGAAACAAAATGCATAGACACTCATAGAGACACTAACAAAATTCTGATGACAAAAAGTAGCACTGACTTTAATTCGGGTTAACAGGAGCAACCCCTTGTGCCATGTTACAAAACACTGCATTCAAATTACTGCCACTGTCCCTTTTACTTTGCGCCGCGGGCTTGGCCTGATATGACCCAGTGAGGCTTACACAATTAAATTATTTTGATTACATTAGCCTGCGATCTAAGAGGAAGCGCCTTCAGGATCAACTGGTAGATCCCAATCTACCTATTGTGCGCCCCTGCTTTAGAACAAAGCAAACTAGAAAATTGTAGAAAATTGGAAAGTTGATTAAAATTGTATGCTCTATCTGAAACAAAAAATACATTTTTGGGGATTTCATGTCTCTTTAAATTATATTTGTGAATCATAATAAACATTAAAAATGTTATGCACCTCATCTACAAAATCCAATCAAAGAAAAAATCCTCTTACTCTTTTGCTCACTTTAGGACCTTTTATTCATTGTATTTGTCAGTGTAGTTAGGGAATAGGAAACTTAAAAATAACAATTTGATACAGTATAACCTCTTTTCTTCTTTCTTCTGCAATGCAGCCCTTTCCAGCAACAGACGTCAGCAGCAGTAGTTGGTTAATGAGAGATTCCCCCATGCAGTCAGTAAGGCAAATGCGTCTAACATGGAATATATTCTCAGCAGGAGAAACGTGATGTCAACGATCAAACACCTGCTGCTCTAATCATTGATTTAAGGGCAATATATCCAGCAAACCTCATGGTGACAGTTTCCCTGGAGCATCTGTCTGTGATAAGGTATTCAAAACTAAGTCAAAGAGAACTTCAAACATGTAATTTCAATCAATTTATGTGCACCAGTAAAAAAAATGTAACATCAATATCAGGTGTACAATACAGCCCAGCTCGTCATTCTACTCAGCAGTGCCACTTCTTGTGTCAAGGAGGAAAGAATATGGCATCATTAATTTGGGCTTTTTAGAGGTTCTGCCCTCCTTAAAGGGACATTGCACACTAGATTTTTCTTTGCATAAATGTTTTGTAGATGATCCATTTATATAGCCGATTCAGGTTATTTTTTTGTGGGGGGTTTTAATAGTATAGTTTTGCTTATTTTTAAATAGCATTGTGCTGATTTTCAGACTCCTAACCAAGCCCCAAAGCTTTAGAAGTATACTGATGTATACCTACTCCAGCTTGCTCCTGTTTGTGTAAGTCTTTTCATATGCAGGGGAGGGGGGAGTGTCTGCTTTTTTTGCTTTCCAGACCATTTCAGTGGATGTCTCAGCCTAACCTTTTCAACAGTACTAAACTGGAAGCTTCTAAGTAAGTTTTTAAATGGTTTTATGCTGGATTTTTATATCAGTATCTGTGCATGTTATTCTTTATAGTAGTGTCTATTACATGCAGTTATTTTAAAATTGGTGTTTACTGTCCCTTTAACTATGCATCACAAGGCTTAATGGTGTACTTTCTGTACTGGATGTGTTTATAAAATAATAATAATAATAATAATACAAGGATTTTAACAATATGTAATGTACTCAGTGATCAAAGTTATGTGGACTCCCTTATATTTTATTGCCCATTCTCAGAGATAATTAATACATTTGCATTTAATTAAAGTGACAGTGTACCCTAAATTTTTCTCCCCTTTAATGTGTTCCCAATAATCAATTTTACCTGCTGGAGTGTATGGTTTCCCTAATTATACTGAAAGTTTCTATACTTAAGTATAGGCAATAGAAAAGCTATGTAAACATAGCCAGCAAAAGAGATTACACTCCCATTGGGGGTTTGGAGTGATTAGTATCAACATCTTTCATTTTTCAGTTGTTCTCTCTAAGGCCCTGATAATAAAAAGAGCTGCAGTGTGGCAATATATACAAAAGGGATCTGTCATGGGAATGAGTTTGCCTGTGAATTATTTAAAACTGCTGACATTATTGTTTGAAGGCAGTCTCGTCGAGAGGTGTTTTACTATACATCTCAGTAGGGCGCGATGCTGGCGATTTATTCAACTGAAGATGTAATGTAAATGATCCCTTTTACACACACACACACACACACACACATATATATATATATATATATATATATATATCACACGTGTACATTGCCTATTTTGTGCATTCAGTACGCAACTTAAAAAACAAATGGTAGCCTACACAAATTAAAAGAATAGAGAAAGCAACCTAACCCACAATGCAACCTAAACCCTCTACACTATGAACACCTTAAATGCCATAACCCCCAATGCTACCTAAGCCCTCTACCCTTTTAACCCCTAAAGCAATCTAAACCCTCTACAATATGAACCCCTTAAGTGCCATAACCCCAATGTTGAGGGGTTAAATTCCTTAAGGTGTTAATAGTGTAGTGGGGTTAAGTTGCTTTGGGGGGTTATGGAGCTTAAGGGGTTCATAGTGTAGAGGGGTTAGGTTGCTTAAGGGGTTAAAATTATAGAGGGGTTAGGTTGCTTAAGGGGTTAAAAGTGTAGAGGGGTTGGGTTGTTTAAGGGTTTAATAGTGTAATAAGGTTAGGTTGCATTGGGGGTTATGATATTTAAGGGGTTAAAAGTGTAGGGGGTTAGGTTGCTTAAGGGGTTAATAGTGTATTGAGGTTTGGTTGCATTGGGCTTATGGCATTTAAGGGGTTAATAGTGTAGTGGGGTTAGGTTGCTTAAGGGGTTAATAGTCTAGTGAGGTTGCGTTGGAGGTTATGGCACTTTATATGTATATACAATGATTTATATGTATTTTATTGCATAATGCAATAATATGTATTTTAAATATTTTCTTTATTTTAATAAGGTATAGTTTTTTATTGCATTTTTTTTTTAGGAAGATGTCTTTTTTGTGATAATATGTACAGAAGACAATATCCACGACTTTGCAATGTTAACAATAATGCAGTTATGTAAAACTGTCTTCTATGACATATTTATATCACGAAAAAGAAATCTTATTTCCTAAAAAAAAATATGCAAAAAGAAATATAAAACCTTTTTAAAATCACTACAATATTTAAAATACATAGTATCATATTTTACAATAAGATATATATAAACAAATCATTGTATCTACATGTATCCCCACAGCTCCTATAGGCTTAATAGAAAGGCGTTTCTTTGTTTTTATTAGCAAGGATGATCGCAGACATAACAAATATAGGCCAAATTTCGAGTGGCACATTAACAGTTGAGCGCAAGCGATATTGGTTTATCGCAGCTGTTTGCACATGTCGGAAGTAGCGCATGTATTATAAGTTAAAAGTAAAAGCGATCGGTTGAGCAGAACTTAATTTAACGTGAGTCAGGATAGCACGTCTTCAGCGCTCTTGTTAACTGTTATGCTCTGATTAAAATTGTCATTAAACACATTAAAAATACATTTAAAAATACAGTTACACTCATAATAACACCATCTTATAAAAAAATATTTTTTATAAGGGCTCAAAGATATAAAGGCTCAGGTGTCAGAAAAAAAGGCAGGCAAAGGGCTTTAAAGGGACAGATTACACGAAAAAGTTTATTTTTAAAAAAGATAGATAATCCCTTTATTACCCATTGCCCGGATTTACATAATCAACACTTTTATATTAATCTAATTTTTACCTCTGTGATGACCTTTTATCTAAGATTGCACAGACCCCTTATCTCATTTTTATTTAAAGACTTTCATTTTAGCTAATCACTGCTTGCTCATAAACAACTCCACGGGAGTGAGCACAATGTGATCTATATGGCACACATGAACTAGCACTGGCTTATTGTCAAAAACTGTCAAAATGCACTGAGATAAGAGGCAGTCTTCAACGGTTTATAAATCAGTTTGAGCCTAGGTAGGTTTAACTTTTAAAATAGAATACCAAGAGAGCAAAGCCAGTCTGAATCATGAAAGTTTAATTTTGACTTAACTCTCACTTTAACATAGATATATATATATATATATATATATATATATATATATATATATATATATATATATATACATACAGTATATGTCTAAATATGTATGTGTGTGTATATATATATATATATATATATATATATATATGTGTGTGTGTGTGTGTGTGTGTGTGTGTGTGTGTGTGTGTTTGTGTATATATGTGTGTTCATATGTATTAATGCATTTATATTTGTATATATGTATTTACAGACATATAATATACAAATATAAACACAAATACATATATAGACATATATAAGTGTATTGAAGCCCTTAGAAGTCAAGTAGATGAAAACATGAAAAAATATATTTATGCAATATTCATATTTAATATTTAATATTCTAAGTTCAGCTTTTTGTCCGCAAACGAGGGAACAAACGAGCAGCACAAGTAAGCATAATTGCAGTGTAGACTGTACCTATTGTTTAATGTAATGCTTGCGAGGTCTGTCACTTTCCACCAATAGGGTTGCCACTTGGTGTCGCAGGTATTTTATTGAAATGCTAGGTAATTTAAAGGTTTAGGTCAAAGTTTAAAATAAAGAATAAATATAGAAATACAAATCTGGTGATCATGGTGAAACTTCTAATTATTAACCAATGATTATTTAAAATCAGTTCTAACATCTTTAGTTTCTAATGTATTATTTATGCAAATGTATGCTAATTAGAAAAGGTGGCAACCATATCCACCAATAGACGTAGGCAATCTGCTTATGATATTCCTGGGCCTGATATTAAAAACTTGGCCGACATGGAGAGAAATCACACAAAATCTTTGGGATTTTTTTTTAGACCTTGTATTGTAATGTAGGAGTCTCTGTTTCACATAAAGAACACTACACAGCAACATAAACATTTCTCAAGATAAAATGTGTGTTTAATTTTTTTTTTTTTGGACTTCTTAGATCATCTCACCTAAGCATGCAAGGTTTTGAATATTCACACAAGGAGTGGAGGTGATAAAGTCACTTCCACGAAAGAATGCGGTTCTAGCACTCACTGTCTTAACCTCTTATGCGGCGTCAACTTCCAGAGTATAAAACTTAACTTTTATTTATTTAGCTAAAATAATTGGAGAAGGGGGAAAAAAGGGAAACATAAACAGTTAAAAACCTAGGATAGAGTAGTCCTGTATAGATTCTGTTATATGCAGTAATTGTGTAAATAGGCCTTTGGGGTATGATAGCCCAAATAATAGTATTACAGTGTAATCTATACAGAAATCGGTGTGGCACACCGGCTCAATTAAATAAAGCTGTGTTAATGTTGTGTAGATTGTTATAACGCTACCCAGTGGGGGATTACTTCAGCTCAGCTTAGTTAGAGATTGTGGGTTTTCAGCAATAGCAAGGATATCCAATTCAATAAGTAGTCAGTTTAATGCTGACATAATATGTTTATATATACATATTGCTGTCATCCATACTGTGAGGCTGTTATTTATTTGAAGTGATCAATCACACATAGGATAATCTACACAAGAAATGCTGGATTTATATGGGTTGTCCAGTGGGGGAAACAATACATGTGTTATAGTGTTGGGCTACTTCTATTCTCTAAGATACCTGAGATAAGATAACTGCCAGTTTTATGGTTCAGTTATTCATTATTGTATCAATGTAAATCGCTTGATACCGACAGTGTTATTACTGCTGTTGTCTATCCATTCACTCACTTTTTTATTTACTTATCGTAGGGTTAATGTCAAGTAAATTGGTTTATATGCATTATAATGTCCCAATACCACTTATGTAATCACGTTTGACCCTCTGGTCTGGGGTGGTTTTGTGTTAAGAGTAAACTAGGATTTAGTGTTATCAAGCTATTATTATTTCAGGCTTAAATGTAACCTGCTGAATCTATATTCTCATTCTGTTTCATAATAGCTGAGTGTGCATTGAAGAAGCACTAAGTATTCTGTATTACCACGTCAGAATAGTGGTGTGGTATTAAACATAAATGCAAAAGGTAACTTTATTGTTGTGCAGCAGAGGTTTTGTTACTGTGCTATTCCTATGCAAGTCCCAATAAAGTGTTATATACTGTCACTGGTTATTGGTATAATTAGATCAGCATATTATGGTGCAGTAATACCACTAGAAAGTGTTAAGTATTTGGGTACAATTTTTTGCACCGGTTGTAATTCCTAAAGTTCATTGAGCATTAACAGAACTGCTTGCAGTGTTGTACAGCACCTGTAGTGAGTGTTATAGTGAGTTAGAATTCACTGAGTTAGAATTCACTGAGCATAGGTAGTACCACTTTAATAGAATCACGGTTAGTATTCAAATGTAAAGTTTTATTACAGAAGTAAAACGTAATATAGTTAATTTTAATTTTTTAGGCAGCAATAGTGTACCTGCAGAAAGATCGCTACATGTAACTCAGTACCCTGTTAATATGTACACTTTAGCACACTTATGTAATATAATTAGATGCTATTATGAATACTGTTTTCTTATTCACAAAATAGAGTCGAGCTGCCGGCAGGCAGTATATTCTGTTAGTCTGCTGTTGTGAATCTATCTCTCTATTACTTGCCTGAGTTGGCAGTAATTTATAATATTTATGGTTTTGCTTGTAACCTAAATTAGCCCAGTTACCCACGTAAATACCCCATAATAGTTATAGCCGTACTGTATCATTAAACCGTTAACATATTACTGATTACGCTATGAGGAGGTCATAAATTTAAGCTTCTGGTATAAGCGATATTAATCAGTGGATATCCCTCTAAGTATTGTTTCCTAAGTAGTGTACCACGCTGACACCCTATTGATGCCGGTGAGCCACAGTAAAACGTAACAGACTACTTTCTCCTAATTTTAAAAAAAGAGCTGAACAGTGCTCTGTCTCTACACCTAACGCGTTTCGCCCGTATAGGGCTTTATCAAAGGCGGCGGGCCGCCCGTCTCTGTGAAATTTAAACCCGGTACAAACCGGAAGTTCCGCCTTAGAAATTTTCTGATTGGGCAAATCTTTGTGTCAATCCATGTTCTCGTTTTTTCATGTTGTGGGTCCCGGATGTTATTAAGGAGGATTTTTATGCATCAACTTAAGGTGGAATATGTTTAATTAAGATCGATTTAATGTATATTTGTTATTATGTATATACATAGATCTATCATTCCATTCAAATATAATACCATCCATGGCAAGTTTGTTCAATTATATCTTAAATAATTTCAGTTACTTATATTCCTTCAATGTAATAGTACATATGTATCTCTTTATTGAGCTATATGTAATAAGTTTAAGATGTGGTTTTCGGATAGTATATCTTTCCCAATGTTTATAGTGTTTTGATGAGGGTACCAGTTCAGAGGTTGAATAGTTTAGTGATGTAACCTCGTGAATCTTATACTAAGGTGATCATATCTGTATTAATTGTTTAGTTGTTTGTGAGTCTGCAGGATTTTACTAGAACTTTGTATTTAGGTTTAGAGATCTTAAGTGGCTAGTCAAATGATGATTTTAAATTTAAAATCAACTGTTCAGATTTATGATGTTCTCGTACTTGCTTCCGCTGTTCTGAAAGATTTATTTCAGGGAAGTGATTGATGAAATGAAATGAGAGTAAGTAACATGAGAATCTATACTAGAGTAAGAAAGTCAATGATTTCTTATATATTTTTTTATTCCAGGACTTTCTTTATTCTATGAAGGCGTATGACTGGTGATTTTATAAAAAATAATAAATAATAAAAAGTGTAATGACCATGCGTGCTATTAATGACATGATGGTGTGTGATTAAGTGTGAATGGTGAGCAGTGTGATGTGTCTTAAACAATTGAAAAGTGCAAAAAGAAAAACCCAAGATCCCATGAAACAACAAAGGAAACCCTAAAAATATAAAAGAACAATTTCTAAGTGGATAGTGAGGTAAGTGAGAATATTCTATTCAAAAATATTTTATTACTCAAAAGAATATGTTTATTGATTTATAATGGTGAGGTATAACGTGTCTTGACGTGTTGTGATGAGTGTATGTATCCTGTGGTGAGTGAATGGTGCAGTGATATAAAGTGGTAAAAGAGATGTTGTTCTCCTGTTTTTGTTTTAAGAAAGGAGAAAGTGAAATTACTATACTTGTGTGGCGTGAATAAGAGTGATAATAATTTAATATACAGAATGTTCCCTTTATGGGGGTTGCTTATATGAAAGTTAACGGTTGAGTGTTGGTGATGATTTAGTGCAAGATGTGACAATACTCAGTTTATTGTCGTTGTATTGAAAAGTTCTTATTGTCATAAAATATGTTGTGTGAATTCTTATTGAGTCCATCTAGCGTAGTAATTCTCATCTTAGTCTCTTTCCAGATAGTGTGTTTACTTATATTAATGTATCTTGTAGTCTAAACATGGTTATAGCTTATATTAGGAAAATGATGACTTCTCATCATTTTAGTGTAATTTTATAATTATTTCCCCATTGTTGATTGGATTGGAGTTTTAAGAAGATATTTGCCTAAGACAGTTTTTGGCAGGCAGGTATATAATTGATTCTTCTCTACATATTTTATAAAAATGTGAAATAATTGTTTTGTTCATTAAGGCCTGTTGGATATACTGAATTGAGTAAGTATATCCATCTGCTCTCTGCTCGTAATAGAGCAATTTCAAGATCTCCTCCTCTTATCCCTAGGCTCACTTTTTCTATGCCCCAGCAAACCATATCTTCTTGTTTCGAGTTGTTTTATTCCAAGAAATGTGTTGCTACGCTAGTAATGGATTTGCCATCCAATTTGTCCTTTGCTGCATTTTTGATGTTCCTTAGGTGTTCCATTAATCTGGTTCTTAATTTTCTGGTCGTCATGCCGACATAGTATTTGTCACATGTGCATTGAAGTACATAGATTATCCCTTCACTTTGGCAGCTGATGTATCTCCTAATTTTATGTGTTGTGCCAAAACGGTCCATGATGTTCGTGGTTTTCTTAATGTATTTACAAGTGCTGCAGTTTCCACATTTATGGCATCCTGGATTAAATGCAGTTTTTGTTTTCTTTGGTTGGAAATGACTGCTAGTTAGTAGATCTTTTAGATTTTTAGTTTGTCTGTAACTTATAGCAGGTCTGTTTCCTAAACATCTTTTTAATGTGGGGTCAGTCATTAAAATATCCCAGTGCTTTGATATAATTTGTACTACTTCAGAGGTTTGTGAATTATATGTAAGGACCAACCTGGGTTTATTGTCATTGGTTTTAGTCTTTTTATGTAAAAGTTCTTGTCTTTTGGTTCTCTGAGCTCTATATTTGGCTTGTTTGATTTTCCTTTTACTGTAGCCTCTTTCTATTAGCCGTGAGGATACTTGTTTAGCTCGTATTTGAAATGTGGTGTCTTCCGAGCAGTTCCTCCTGGTTCTGAGGAATTCACCCGTTGGTAAACCTCGAATGGTACCTGGTGCATGCGCACTTGTACTGTGTAGGATGCTGTTGGTTGCTGTATGTTTTCTATACAGATCTGTTTGAATGTTGCCTTCAGGATCTTTTTTAATAGTAAGGTCTAAGAAATTTATTTCACTTTGACTTGCTTCATACGTAAGTTTTATGTTTAAGTTGTTCCTGTTCAATATGCTTAAGAATGTCAGAAGTTCCTCTTGGGTTCCTTCCCAGATGAAAAAGATGTCATCTATGTACCTTATCCACATGGGTATAAGGTCTGTGTATATATTGTTTGTATCAGAGAACACTTCTTCTGCCTCCCACCATCCTAAAAAGAGATTGGCATAGGTCGGGGCACAAGCTGTGCCCATGGCAGTGCCCCGGACCTGTAGATAGTGTTGGTTGTCAAAGATGAATGTGTTGTTGGTTAGTACAAATTCCAGTAGGTTAAGGATGAAATCATCATGTGGTTTTCCCTCTTCAGATTTTTGTTCTAAGAAGTAGCGAACTGCTTGTAAACCATCTTTGTGTTGAATTGATGTATATAATGACTCAACATCCGTTGTTACCAGCCATGTTGATTTGTTCAAAGAGATATTATTTAGTCTCTGAAGGACCTGCATGGTATCTTGAACGTATGAGGGGAGCTCAGCAACATAATCTCTTAAGCGAAAATCTATATATTCGCTTGCTCTTTCAGTGAGGCATCCTATACCGGAGACAATAGGTCTTCCTGGTGGAGTTTCTTGATTCTTGTGGATCTTCGGTATTAGATAGAATGTTGCGGTCTTTGGTTTAGTTACGTTAAGGTATTTTTTCTCTTTTTCATTGATAACCCCTTAGGAATTACAACCGGTGCAAAAAATTGTACCCAAATACTTAACACTTTGTAGTGGTATTACTGCACCATAATATGCTGATCTAATTATACCAATAACCAGTGACAGTATATAACACTTTATTGGGACTTGCATAGGAATAGCACAGTAACAAAACCTCTGCTGCACAAAAATAAAGTTACCTTTTGCATTTATGTTTAATACCACACCACTATTCTGACGTGGTAATACAGAATACTTAGTGCTTCTTCAATGCACACTCAGCTATTATGAAACAGAATGAGAATATAGATTCAGCAGGTTACATTTAAGCCTGAAATAATAATAGCTTGATAACACTAAATCCTAGTTTACTCTTAACACAAAACCACCCCAGACCAGAGGGTCAAACGTGATTACATAAGTGGTATTGGGACATTATAATGCATATAAACCAATTTACTTGACATTAACCCTACGATAAGTAAATAAAAAAGTGAGTGAATGGATAGACAACAGCAGTAATAACACTGTCGGTATCAAGCGATTTACATTGATACAATAATGAATAACTGAACCATAAAACTGGCAGTTATCTTATCTCAGGTATCTTAGAGAATAGAAGTAGCCCAACACTATAACACATGTATTGTTTCCCCCACTGGACAACCCATATAAATCCAGCATTTCTTGTGTAGATTATCCTATGTGTGATTGATCACTTCAAATAAATAATAGCCTCACAGTATGGATGACAGCAATATGTATATATAAACATATTATGTCAGCATTAAACTGACTACTTATTGTATTGGATATCCTTGCTATTGCTGAAAACCCACAATCTCTAACTAAGCTGAGCTGAAGTAATCCCCCACTGGGTAGCGTTATAACAATCTACACAACATTAACACAGCTTTATTTAATTGAGCCGGTGTGCCACACCGATTTCTGTATAGATTACACTGTAATACTATTATTTGGGCTATCATACCCCAAAGGCCTATTTACACAATTACTGCATATAACAGAATCTATACAGGACTACTCTATCCTAGGTTTTTAACTGTTTATGTTTCCCTTTTTTCCCTCTTCTCCAATTATTTTAGCTAAATAAATAAAAGTTAAGTTTTATACTCTGGAAGTTGACGCCGCATAAGAGGTTAAGACAGTGAGTGCTAGAACCGCATTCTTTCGTGGAAGTGACTTTATCACCTCCACTCCTTGTGTGAATGCTATTGTTGTGCGGTAGCACCCCTCCCTCCAACAGCATAGAATGATTTCACAATAACTAATTATCATTGACCACTATAGATATACTGGGGAGCGTGTCTAAGTGTAGTGCCATTGCTCAAACTTGTTTCTAATAAAGGTTTTGAATATTATGCCCCCAGTGAGATATATATATATTATGATTAAAGGGACAGTCTAGTCAAAATTAAACTGTCATGATTAAGATAGAGCATGCAATTTTAAACAACTTTCCAATTTTCTTTTATCATCAAATTTGCTTTGTTCTTTTGGTATTCTTTGTTGAAAACTAAACCTAGGTAGGGTCATATTGCAATGTCTATGCCCTTGAAGGCCGCCTCTTAGCTCAGTGCATTTTGACTGAGTTTTTTTTACAGTTAGAAAACGCTAGTTTATGTGTGCCATAAAGATAACACTGTGCTCCCTCCTGTGCTGTTAACTAGGAGCCAGCACTGATTGGCTAGAATGCAAGTCTTTCAAAAGAACTGAAATAAGGGGGCGGTCAATTGAGGCTTAGATACAAGTTAATCACAGAGGTAAATAGTACATTACTATAACAGTGTTGTTTATGCAATACTGAGGAATGGGTAATAAAGGGATTATCTATCTTTTTAAACAATAACAATTCTGGAGTCGACTGTCCCTTTAAATGATGCTCTTTCATGTACATGAGACATTTATTTAGAGTTTTCTGTACCTTTAATTACAAATTATATACACACTATTTTTAGAAATATATTTTCATATATTTTTTTCCCCAAGTAATGGAGAAGTCATATATTGTGCTGAAGCATTATTCTTCTGAAGTGTACTTATATATATATAATATATATTTATTTTTCAATTAAAGTTATACTAAATCCAAATTTTTGGTTAGAGCATTCAATTTAACGCAACTTTCTAATTTACTCCTATTATCATTTTTCTTTGTTCCCTTTTTATCTTTATTTGAAACATCAGGAATGTAGTAAGCTTAAGAGCCGGCCCGTTTTTGGCTCAGCACCCTGGATAGCGCTTGATGATTAGTGGCTAAGAACCAATCAGCAAGCAGAACCCAGGTGCTTAACCTAAAGTGGGCCGGCTCCCATGCTTTAATTCCTGTTTTTCAAATAAAGATTCCAAGAGAACGAATAAATATTGATAATAGGAGTAATTTAAAAAGTTGCTTAAAATTGCATGCTCTATCTGAATCATGAAAGAAAAAAATTGGGTTTAGTGTCCCTTTAACAATATTTTTTTAAATGTTTTCACTGAGTTCACAGGTTCAATATCCCTGGCACCAAATTTAACTCATGTTGGCAATGCCCAGACGTGATATTGCGGCAGCTTGTTTTGTCTAGGCTGGATAAAAGCCATTCATGAAACTAATATCATGCTTAAAAAAACTAAACTAAATGAAAGGAATATAAAACCCA